>NW_028262380.1:55419848-55722878 GCF_047370975.1 Nipponia nippon
ACATGTCTTTTTCCCTAATACTAGTGTAAAAAAAAAAAAGTCCCTGTGACCTTATGATGCCGAGAGTCACAAGAGGAGAAAATAACTTAAACCTGGTTTCATTAATTTTCAGACAGGGTCTAGAAACATGCAATGACTTTGGAAACCTTATAAAACTAATGAAAAGGCTTCAGAAATACCAGTGTCCATCTTCTTACTGCTCTTAATTAAAAGTAATTACTCTTAATTAAAAGTAAGCAATCTTATAATGGAATTTGTCCTCTATTTTCCATCTTACTGAACTCACCAAATTAGCTACTGGAACTCTAATTTACTCTGTACATACTACCACATAGGCTGCAGAAAGCTGACTACCTTTTCAGCTATGACAACTCTGCATCCTTCTGGTTCATGACAGACACGTGGTGCTAAAATTAAAAAAAAAAAAAAAAAAGAGCACAGCACACTTGTGCAGAAATGAGTCTACATCTCCTTCAAATCAACTCCCTGCAATTCAGTCCTCCAACACGTAATAGCAAGGTTTATATCCTCAGCGGGAGGTCATGTTAATAGCACTGCATTTCCCACATGGGAAGAGTAGCTGTAAGAACAAGTGCATTAGCAGATCCAAAACAGGCAATTATTGGTTTGAATAAGATACCAAAGTGTTAAAAGATCTTAATGGGAAAAAGCAAAAATCATTTCACACTGATGTTGAATGATACACAGGAAAGACATCTTTTTTTCTTATTTTTTTAACTCCCAAATTGAGAGTATCCTCTTCTGGCACAAGTTGTTGTTATTAGTCACAGAAGCTTTTTTTAATTTTATTTATTTACTCAAGTTTCTCCAGCCAAGAAATCACAGGCATGTAACCTCATCAGCAGGGAGAACAGATGGACATTCCCAACAGAGTCTCCTGTCCCCCCCAGCCCTGCCTCCTCTTTCCAGCATACTTGATATTCTTAAGTGATGGGATAGAGGTTTGGCTGCCAGCACTACTATCCATGTGCTCAATTTGCAGAGTGCCCACTCCAGTTATCTGGCCCGCTCAGCCATCTCGCAGGTGCCAAATATTGGTGACTTATGATGTTCAGGATGCTCTCCTTTTCTGCTGACAATGCACTGGTGTTCCTTCACTGGATACGTATTGCCAAAAGATACAAGCTTAAATAAAAATAATGCAATTGACTTCGTCTTTTAATATTAGCTTCTCCCCTTCCATTTGAAGTGAAAGTATAGAACTTCATAATTTTTTTTAACCTCATTAAAATAAAAAAAAAAAAAAATCTATCTTTGTCTACATGAACCCAAACAACAGTACTAAATTGTAGGCACAGTAAAAGAATTAAAAGAACACTTTAAGGTTGCAAAGTCAAGCATTCAGTACCAGAATTCAGCCTTCTTTCCATATGTGTTATCATCATCTTCAATTAGAGACCACAGTATCACCTCCTTTCTCCCCAGGAATCTTGCCACATGCAGCGCAAAAGATGGACTGTACCGATTTTCAAAGAGCAATGTTCTGCTTTTCTCCTGCTTCACCATATGGCTCCATGCTGAAGCCTTGCACTCTTCCTCTCTTGCACCAGGATTCAAACTCACAGCCGCTTAATTTCCCCGGGGGTTCTTCCAAGGCCTGCAGCACCAGGCACAGGGGGGCTTCAAGTGGGACATCATAACAAGATTTTCACAGAAGCTGGATTCCTGTTAAATACCTATCAACTCTGCATATCAATTTGAGACACACAAGGCTAACGCAAACTCTCAAGGGAAAAACCCAACAAAACATTCAGCTTGTGATGAATTCAAGCACAGTCCCCAGCAACTTCATGTGCCAAACTACGTAATCAGCAATTCAGCCAAATCATAACCCAGGTTTTCAACTCAGGAGCTCAATATAATGAGACAAACCTAATGAAGAGCCAGCTGTAAAATGTCTGGGTTGCACTGACAAGCAGCCTACGCTGCTGGCTCTGCCAGGGGGAGAGGCCTGGACAGGCAGCAAGATTTCAGGAACAGCAGAGGAGCTATAAATTCACCCCTAGTTTGTAGTGGTGTGTCCTTCTTTGGGGCTATCTACTTTAAATCACAGTTCTTACAATTACAAGCTCAGCCACAGATGTGTACATTTTCTACGCTGTAATTTTAACAGCATTAGTGGGGTCTCCCTAGTTCGTGCTACACAAGTGAAATTGGAATGAGATAATGAAGGTTAAAGATGACTCTACGGCTAAAGTTATCCCAGATGCCATAAGTTAATGTCCCTGTCATTTGTACCAATGCTGTACTGCAAAGATTAAGTGTAGCAAGAGATGTCTGGTCTGATCTTCACAGCCTCCATGCTGCAAAATCTGACAAAATTCCTTTTTGACTTCTGCCGTAATACCTCCAATGCCTTAAACTACAATTTACAATACAATAAAATTTCAATCCTCTAAGTATGCCAGCAGTATTTTGAAAAGGAAATATTATTTAATGAAATAGACAGCTCTTTGACTTTTCTGTTTTGCTTCTGAATTCCGCTCCGTGTCCAGTGAACCCCTGTAAATGAAGCAGAAGCACCAACTCCCACCAGCACCAACCACTGGAAGTGTTTACAAGAACAGACTTGTGCTTCTAAATTTTCAAGATACTGAAGCAAATTTTCTTTGCTTTCAAGATTTATTGTTATTCTTTACTAGGTCCTTTCCTCACCCTACTCTAAAGCTATTTTACAGCTACTTTAAAGATAGGCTTTTGAATTTATTTTTCATAATCTACATACACTTCCATTTTTATACTGCAATATGAAATCTTAAAAGAAACCACCAACCGAAATTCTTGCTCATGCGTTAATAAAAAAAACCAAACATGTGGCTACTTCTGCCCTAAGATTTTTTTTCTGAAGCCCTCAGAGGAAAAAAAAACCTAAAGACCTTACAGTGATACCATACTATGGGAAGAATTCATTCATGCACTGAGAACAGCCCAGTCGATGATCTATGCCTCTTGTCAGAATTCAGATGCTTTTTCCTACAGCAGTACCAGTTCAAGACACAAGTACATGTACAGATTAAATATTTTAAAAATTAAAAAACCCCCACCTTTAATCAGTCAAGACATCATGTTAAACACACACATAAACACTCAATTATGATTTTCAGAGGCACTGCAAGATAGGATTGAAGGGGATCAAAGCCCACAGTCCTCACATCCTGGTAATTCTGCTTATGCATCCTTAAAAAAACAACAAAAAAACCCCAAAACAAAACAAAACAAACCACCCCAGTTCAATTTTAAGTGAATTCATTCTTTGTCCTTACTAATTCTAGTGGAATCCTTCCAGAACATTTTTGCTCTGAAGATGAGGAACTTTTCTTCTAACTCCCAGCTGACTTCTTATCTTTATTAATAGGTGACCATCCATTCTTATACCAAGAAAATATGTCACCTTCCCTCCAGCTTTTTCCCCTCAACCTTTTGTTTTCAGTCTGCCCTGTTCCACCACTTCTGCACCCTTCATCCTTGGAGCATTTTCTCTATGCCTGGTACTGTTTAATTTCATCTTGACTACAAACAATCAGAAATGCATGCGTTATTCCAGACAAGTTTCACCAGCGCTTTGAACCACACACTGATGAAAATCAGCTCAACACTTCTCTGTGGTTATAAGAAATGCCTTTTCAGATAGGACAGAAATTGTCTTTTTCACACCGACAGCCATTCTGCAATTAACTATCAAAGCCAGGACTTTCTCGTCCAGAGACAAGCTGATGAGCAACCTGCTCGCAACAGAAACTCTCAGCTTCACATACAAGATTAAGGATTTCATCCCATTTCTGCTACTGTGGCCTTTAATACATTTCAGTTCTTCCCTCGTTTCCAGTCCTCCTCTATTTGACAGTGCCTCCCACAGAGTGTCCTTAGCAAAATTTATTAGCACATGCCCACTCTTTTATGCCAAAATAATTAATGAAAATATTATATACAATTTGTCTCCTGATCAACCTCCAAGCCTTCTGGAAAGAGGCACTTCCTTCAGCAGTGCTCAGGCCACCTCATCTTAGCATTACAAGGTTGACAGAGTTTTGGTGAGAATCGCAAGCCTGGTGACCTCAATGATGACCAGATGACCTAGATGCCCAGCCTGCAGCCAGTCTGCCCTAGAACAAACTGACTGCAATATTACAAAGAGAATATCTTTATCCTAAGTTACGGTATCCGGTGATATTCTCCTGGAGTTGATTGTTATCCCCAGTGCTAAGTTCCAGCTTGGAAGGATGTGACTTAGCAGCCTTTTCTATTGCTGTTGCGCTTCCTCGGAGCTATCTCCCATCTCCAACATCTGCACACACAGACCAGCAGCTACACTTGCACCTGGAGAGAATGGAGTGGACGACTTGCAAAATGTAATCTATCAGCCACTACGCCTGCTCACTTTTCTTGCCTGGCCCTCCTCTTCTTTCTGATCAATCTCCTCGCATCTCCCCTGCTACATGTTGAAAGGGAAATCATTTCATATTTAGCAGGAATGTTGTAAGCCAGCTTTGTAACGGACCAACCCGATGGCCAAACTCCTACTTATACACCTTTCCTCTGTAACTCTGCAATCTGTGACCAACGTTGCCCTCAGCATCCCGTCCTTGGTTGAGATGCCAACCGTGCCCAAACAACAAAAGAAAAATCAGATCACACAAATGTGTTCACTGAAAGCAGACAATACAATCAAGCAGTCAGCGCAAAATTGCTGGGTTGTCCTCCCCTCAATACATGCCTTAACAAGGACTTATCATCAGGATAAAGCCTTTAAGAGGTAGCATTGCATCAATTCTGAAACTCTAGGTAAGAAACCTGTAATTCACACAGCTATTTACAAGCCACAAAGGTGGTTAACCTCCAGTACCTAACGTCACCATGGAAAAACAGCTATGCACAGTAAGTCTTAATCATACTGCAGGGAACAGAAGATTGCAGATGCATAAATTGCTTTTACAGGGCATTACGAGACAGGTTTGCTTTCTCTCTCATTCCTTTTAGGTGCCAAGGCTCTTCCAGTCACACAACGCAACACAACACAGCCGACTGTGCCCATGGCTATGTGGCTGTGCATAACTTGGCTTCATTTAGCTTTCTTCCATACATGCTGTTTGGTCCCACAGGTCAGGACTACAGGAGTCAATATCGCACTGCCTGCAGAGCTGCCCGTGTGTTTCCTAATCAAACACTGTGCCTTAAGTTACAGCCTTAGATTCACAAATGTGAGTAGAACCAGAAAGAACAACTACACTTCGTGACACAAATTAAAACCGCAATTAAACAATTTCTAAAATGGTAGAGGATTCAGTCACTCTCACAGAGGCTGTCATAAGCCAGGAATGTGCCCTTGCTGCAATGAAGGCTAATAGTTCCCTGGCTGATGGAGGTGATCCTTCCCCTCCACTCAGCACTGGTGAGGCCACACCTGGAGTGTTGTGTCCAGTTCTGGGCTCCCCAATACAAGAGAGACACGGACATACCAGAGACAGTCCAACAAAGAGCCGCAAAGGTCATTAAGGGGCTGAGCATTTCTCCTATGAGGAAAGGCTGAGAGAGCTGGGACTCTTCAGCTTGGAGAAGACTCTTTTCAGTGGTGCCTAGGGACAGGACAAGAGGCAATGGACACAAACCGAAACACAGGAGGTTCCCTCTGAACATCAGGGAAGACATTTTCCCTGTGAGAGTGACTGAGCACTGGCACAGGTTGCCCAGGAATGTTGTGGAGTCTCCAACCTTGGAGACATCGAAAAGCTGTCTGGACATGGCCCTGGGCAACTGGCTCTAGGTGGCCCTGCTTGAGCAGGGCGGTTGGACCAGGTGACCTCCAGAGGTCCCTTCCAACCTCAACCATTCTGTAATAACACGTCTTTGGTGAGTGTCATTTAAGAGAAAGCATTTTTCACGCGATGCTCTAAACATCTTAGAAATGCCTAAAATTTTGCCTCTCAAGCCCTTAGAAAAGCTCTCCTCCCATTTGCTCTAGCAACATCGTACAGCTGTAATATCTCAGGTGCATAACAACTGGCAGCCCCAAGCCTTCTAATTACTGACCATCAGTTCCCTTGGTCTCTGAAAACAGCATGCAACTGTCATCACAGCTTTGGCTCAATAAAAAGCTTTACTAGTTATGGTACTACAGACTAAGTAACATACATTCAGGAAAAAAGAAAAATAAAAAACAAAGCAAGCCTCAGGAAAACTTTAGCAGCATCTATTAATTCTGGTGAATCACAGCAGCTACACTGAAGCACAATACAGAAGTTCCTCTTTTTTCTTATATGCCTGCCATGAGTTATACGTATACATGCTCCCAGAAAATACTAACAGCTTGCTTTACCTCAGTTTTACTGAAAGAAACCACATGAAAAATCATTGATTGTGCCTTGGAGACTGGCAAGGTCTAAAAGGTGCACTGACAGCACCCTCTTAGCAGTAGGGCAAAGCTCCTACCCAAAGAGTCGATATGCCTGCACCCAGTTGGTTGCTAATTGTTCATCAGGTAATGGTTCATTAGGGTGGCCAAAGTTCAGCTGGCAAAAGCCCAGACAGACAGCAAAAGCCACATACTTCTTCCAAACACCCTGCAAGGTGGTCTCCTGTTTGCATGTTGCTGCAACATCTCGGGGCAGACTCTTTTAGTATCTGCAGAGGAAGTCCTTGGTCGTCCCGAAGGTTTTAACCCAAGCGCTCCAGATCACCCCAGGTTTGACTCATACTCTGATCCTGACAATCAGCACTTGTCACAGGGGAGAGGCTTTGCCCGGGAAGATGACTACCACTCTCCACAGCTGGTTGTCCCTTTTAACCTTATTTTCTTTTTGGTGCAACTTCAGACAGGAGACATTGCTGCAGACATTACTGCCAAAGCTGCAGGTCAAGTTCCCTAGCAGCACATCAGCCGTCTGGCATGACATGGCCACCACACAGAAACAGGGCAAACATCTGCACAACAGCCAAGTACTGCCCACGATTAGCACGGCAAGGGAGAGTACCGTTTGCCAGCAACAATCCATTACCTATTTGACAAAAGCACCAGCTACACAACAGGAGTCAGACACCTCCATAGGTGATCTGAGAGAGGAATTATGGGTTGGTTTGTTTTTCTTGACATCGACACTCATGCAAGGAATTGCAGAGGCTCTCTCTTCGCCTCCACTCCACAGGGAGAGCCACCCCACAGTGCAGACAATCTTCTCAGCAGTGGTAAGCAGCATGGGCCATCCACCCACACCGCTGAGCTCATGCCTTAAAAGAAGTTTAACCCTTCTAGAAACAAGCTCGCGCTGAAATACAGAACTTACAAGAGGCACCTGCTCCATACCATTTAGTACAAAGACATTGCAATACTCTTGTCAAAAAACCCGAACCCTTTCCGTAGCTAACACAATGCTATTTTAAACCCCGTTGTTCGGTTAGACGTGCTGGGAAATGTGCAATTAGGCATACTGGCCCTTTACACAGGTAAAGTCATGGACAAAGAATTCTTCTGCTGGCATTTCAATTACTGTTTGCAGTAAATATCTTGACCGTCTCCTCAAAAACCCCTTGCCTATAGCTGTACCAGGTAAAGGGGCATCCTGCCTTAGTGACAAACTACTGATGTTCTAGGGCATCCCCGCAATCTCAACTAGACATCTAGGATCTAACCCATACTCCTCAAAGCATGTGTTAGCAACGGCCAATCAACCATTTGTACGCTGCTTAGATAGTTTTCTAAGAACAGCTTGTTTTATTGTTTCTGTTTCAAGACACTAGTCATAAATATTTGGTGTACATACCCTAATGCAATAACACAGTGTGCACGAGCAAGTAGGATGAGAGAACGATGTAAACCAATATTCGAAGAAGATCAAGCCTATTTTTCCATCACATTCAGAAATCCCTCAAGTTAATTTTAAATACATGCATTTTGTTGAGAGAGATCATTGTTAGGTTCCCCATTCCTCAATTTCTTAAAAAAAAAAAAAAATTAAAAGAACACTATCAGTTTATATTGAGAATCCCGTTTTAGATAATGAAAACCTGAATTTAGAAAAACACATGCTCATCCCTTTTTCTTCATATATACTTAATTTTATATTACATGACATTTTATATAGAAATAAAACTAAACTTGCTCTGTTCTTTTGTTTCTCTCAAGCTAGTTTGCACATGCTCAATTTCCCTACAGAAATCTAATCTATTTGGAACCAAGTAAAAATCACCACCTTCAGTAATGATCCCTTAAAAAAAAAAGTTTGTTTGAAGATGCACATTAAAACTGGGAGGCTCAAGTACACACTGTCAGTTGTTCCAGTAGCTTCCTTCTACGGTATGTGCCTGGGGATAAAGAGCTGGAACTAATTTCTCCTGTAATTCCATTTTTAAGATTTCTATAATCTCCATATATAATTCTTTGACCTAGTCTCCCTTCACATTTCTCTTTCTTCACTTCCTTGGCTGTACCAGCTGTACCAGCCTTGCAAAAGTTGCCTCACGTATCCTTAGAACTAAAATGGTCATAAGGTCCATACTGTTATCTTCACATCATCTTCATGATACTGCCCATATTGCACCTCTAGATCTAAAATCTGATTGAGACAGTGGAAACATTGGTAAATCAAAAAAGTTGCAAAAATCATGGCAAAAGTGCTTAAAAAAGGTTTTATAGAAAACATGAAATTAATTTGTCACATATATGTTAAATATCTGTCTTTTCGCTGGTTCCATACTACTGCATGTTTATCCTTCTCTTTCATGTAACGATCTAAAAGCAGAGTTTCCTCTCCCGTGACACGGTCAGCACCACACGTTACTACAGTTTCACAGCCGCACCTGAAAAAAAATGCTTAGCTATTACCACTCTAGAAATGTATTTAGCATGATACAAACACAATACACCCAGCTGAACCAAACAGCTCCTCGCTGTTCTGCCTGAATGTCCGGGCACCAACATCCCAACTCAGGTAGAAACTCAAAGTTGACAGGACTCAGCTGGCACACAAGGGTCACTCTTTCGGAGGGGTGGGAGACAGGGTCAAGGGTCTTCCTGAGACTGGACTCCTTAAGTGACACATGGACTTTATTTTGTTATATAAGTGCAACACCACCAACAACTGTCATTTAATGCAAATGAAAGGCACAGAAAACATGAAGGCTTGAACCCCCTTTTCTTGTCCTTCGTGACTTTCAAAGCACAATTTCTGTTGCTTCTCAAGAAATGTTGACAGACTGCGTATCAGGTACATGTGCTACCTCCTTCCATCTCCCATTCTCCTCCTGTCTCCCTCTCTTTATACCCTGAGAAAAGATGTCAAGTCATGAAATGACAAACACGCTTACTCTCCTCTGGAACAAGCAAAGCCAGACCATACAACACTTCTTCCCCAATGCCCACACAATCGTAAGTTCAAAGCAAAGGCCAAAGGCACTTTAAAAACACATTCAAGAGCAAGAGCAACACAAAGTAAAAGAGAAGACTTCATAATCTTTTCTTTAGAAGGATTAAACATTGTTTGGATTAAAAAATGGGCATCTTCACTCTGGACTGGTAATGAAAACTGCAACACAAACACTGTCATTTCCTTTTATCCAATGTACCTGCATCAAAATTTGGTGGGTAATGTAGTACAAAAAGAATTCTGCCCCAAATGCTGTTTAGCTCAAATTCTTACATTGCTTACTTCGCATCAGTTATTACACATAAGCAAAAAAAACCATCGCCACCAGAACCCTACAACAACAGAGGGGAGAAGAACTAGTGGGACAGACTGATTTGTGAAGCAGAAACTGTCTTTTACTAGATGACTGCAGAGAGCTTGGCATAATGGTACTGCAATCTGATTAGCATGGCTCACTACTTCATTTATTGAATAATAATTTACAATAATGAACCCTGAGATGATAGAGATTAAAATAATTCAATATTACAGTAAATTCAGGTGGTACTAAATACATGACCAAATTTGATTCTTAGAAGAGATTCTAGCATATATGTTAACGGATCGTCAGGACTCTCCTCCGAATTAACTGCTCCATGTCAGCACATCAGGGACACTAACCCCTATCGCTTATTTCTGCTATCTCACTGACATAGTGACACATCCAAACACCTAGCAACAACCTTCCTTTGCAGTGGATAGGCAGATAAAAGGAAGCCCACTCATCAGCCCAAGCTCTTCTCTCCTTCACACGCAGCCAAAGAGGCTGGGCAACACGGAGCCCCGCTCCAGTGCAAAAGTTAAAGGTCTTTTCAAAGGGAGAAACCAGTCATCTCAGTGCACGCACAAAAAGCCCCACAACCACCTGCCTTTTGCCAGAGTCATCTACAGTCAGATAAACAGGACGCAATCAGCAAAGCTTTGACGAGAGTCCCATGGAACACTGATGGATAGCGGAGAGGGCCCGGAGTTCAACCCTAGAAGAAAATGTATCGGTATCCGCATTCTGTCGGATGTTTCAGCACAGGAGCAAGGGAAAAGTCTTATTCTAAACAAGACAATTAAAAGTTGGATTTCTTTTTGACACTCTCACATACGTACATGAGCAAAAGGAAGCATAAAAGCAAAACACGAGAACACGCCCCAAGTAGAAGGCAACACGTGCTTATAATTAATTATATTCTTTCAACCATTGGCTGCTTGAAAAGGACAACTGCACAGATCAAAGCATTCTGTTACACACCAGAATTTTGATTGCTGCAAACAGAATTAATTCAAAAGGAAAAACACCTCACCCATCTTAAATTTTAGGATGGAACCACAGCCATTAATCATGTGAAGAACTGATGTAATGCACCCCTTCAAAAATCCTGCAGCCAGGGATGCTGCAAGACACATTCCTTCTTGCTTTCATTCCTAGTTGAGTTTCCACCTGCTGCCAGACTTTCATCAAACCTAGCTACTTGCTACTGTATTAAACACTTGCCTGCCTTTGTAGCCTATTCTCTGAGATGCAAACCCATCCCTCCTCTCAGACAGGACATCGTAAGCCTCCCAAGGGTAAGCAAGATGCAGATGTGCTGAAGGAGATGAAAGAAGCAGATTGTGCAAGCGAGCCCAAATTTCTTATACAGAGGCCTTCAAGTTGTGCTTGTATGTCTGCTAAAGAGACAGGAAATTTCCTCAAAGGCCCAAGAAACAGATGCTTCCACATCGAGAAGGAAAGCACCACGATTTTGATACAAGGTACGGTTACAGACAGGAAATTCTGTAGTTTAAAGAGCACAACAGAAAGGAGAGGAAAGAAATCCCTCAAACAAACGAATGTGTGACTGCAAAAATGACTGGATGCTGCCTTCAGAGAAGGGGAGAAAGAAGAGAATGCAAGATTTACAGGGCTTGTTGTAAGGCCAGGAACTGAAGTATTCCTACTACATCTATTCACACGCCAGGTACTCAGCAAACCACATATTTATGGGTTTATCACAGGAAAGGGGCCATGGCTTTTAAAAGCAGTTGCCTTTCCTCACTGTACTGTTTAGCAACTCAATAGGTAAAAGCAGGGAATTAACCTCAAGCACAATTATATATTTAAAACTCATTCTCACCTGCTGCTATTCAAGTATTTCTTTGTGTTCCCCAAGAAATAATCCAGTGAATGATGTTCTGCCCCACTTCAAGCTGTTACTATTTTTCATCTGTGAATTCCGGGTTGTTCCTGTTCTGCTTGTAAGGCAAGCTCAAGCAGCAGATTGTCCTGCATGGTCTGGCACCATTAGATTGCACTCTGCAATTCTGCATTTCACTCTCCTGGAGAGAGCCATCTGCTCTACAGGTTTTAGTTGCTGACCACCTGGGTGGAAGCAACTTCATTAAAAGCAAAACAAAACAAAAAAAGGTACTTTTGCACAGTACTTCCACTTAGGATGTACATGTATAACAAAGATATTCTCTGTGTTTTTAAAAATACATTACATGTACACTTTCTAGTTACTACAGTATCTAGTAATCAAAGAGTTCTTGGTTTTATTATTTTGTTTCAATTTAGTATATTTTTCCGCAGTGCCTTAAACTTCTGCAGAAATTTGATGGATCCTTTCACATTAGCACCACTGACTTCTCGTTGGAGCAGACACCTAGAAAATATATATGAAGGCTCTAAATTCATTTAAAGTTCATAAGGAATAGTCAATAGTGAAGTTTGAACAGGTAAATAGAATAGTTATATCAAAGAGGAGGAATTAAAAAGGGAACTGACTTTTTTTTAGTTGAAAAACATAAGCGGCATATAAAAATTATGCTGCGAGCTGCGAAGTGCCTCGTTAATCCAGTCAGCATGTATGGACAGGGAGCTTTTCAAAACCTTTTAACATCTGCCTGATTCTGTCCCTTGGAAATCCTTTTCCATTTCAGTAGGATGAAACAAAGACCTAGGCAGAGTACTTTCTAAAAGCCTTTGGCTACAGGCAGCCCACTGCACACATCATTATACACAAACCCCCAGGGGCGGGGGGAGGAAGGGTACAAGGAAATCAACTCAGTCTTCAAATCCTACCATTTGCTTGGGTGTTGTTTTCGGGGAGTTCATAATCCATGCCAATTTACCTTTTTAACCCCTGAAATCTTCTGTTTTCTGGAACACTACCATAATTATTTGTATCACATGTTTGACACTGTGCTCCTCTGAATAGTAAATAAGCAAACTACGTGTTTCAGCTGTGTCCTGTTCCCGTTACACCTTTACGGAGTAGTGAGCCAGCTACTGCCAAAACTTTTCGGACAAACATCACATTAATATACCTTTCCAAAGAATAAAGCATCAAACCTCCACATGCTCCAAGAGAATACAAAAGGCCAAACCGCACAATTTTCAAGGTTTTTTTTTTTAAATACAGGGATTTTTAAGTCTTTGGCACAAAGATTAGAGCAATATATCTAGCCACTCCATAGAGCAAGCACGTCCTGCTGTTCCCAGAAGTGTGCGTTTCTTTCAAATTAATTTCCATCGCAGCATCTGAACCAGATCATTCTTTAGCTCTTCCTCATCTCTGCTGGTAAGAAACAGCAGCCCAAATGAACAGAACAAATAGAATATATTTAGAGAGAGAGAGAGAGAGAGAGATGCCTACGTGCTGTAACAAACACAATCAAAAATAGTGGTTAAATACCACTGAGGGTTCATCTGTTCTGAAGTGACTATACCGAACATTGTACAACAGCATTTGCAATCTCTGACTGTGCTTGACCCAATGTTAAGGAAGGGTAATAGCAACACGCCAAAGAGCAATACCACTAGGCATGTTTAGCCTAAGGAATAAACACATTGACCCGTGTTCTTCCCAGGTCAACTGCACAAATAAAATAACATTTTGCTCTTTAGAAGTAGCTTTCCTTACAGAGCTTCCAATTAGTTTATTAACCAATAAATTAAGCTTCCCAGTGATTACTAAGTACCCACCCTTTTGCCCTTCCAGAAACTGTTGTGGGAAGATACAGTGTCACTGGCACAATCACAACCGTGATCAGCCATCATACCCCCTACAACCTCTGCAGCTCATGGCTTACAGCTCAATCCCGCTGCCACAGGCTTAACTCAGCCTAGTAGAAATAACTGTTTTCTTTTCCTTCTGGAGATAATCCAGTGACAAAAATACCATTACAAGCAAGATGTTCAGTACTACAGAACTACAGCCACCCCGAACTGTGTTGGGGACCAATACAAGTGGTCATTTCCACAGTCAATATTGTTGCAAAGCAAAAAAAAAAAAAAAAGTGGCTGCCTATGAGCTGCTTATGCTAACAACAGCAAACAGCTGCCAAAAGTAATCGATCTGCCCAAGCAGTATATAATGAGCTAACAATTAAAATAAGGAATGGAAAAGGCACATGAGATTCCAGAAAAAGTTGCTACTAATGTAGGAACCAAAACAGTGTTAACGCCTATTTCTCTGTGATATTCATTGCTACATACTGTAGCTACCTCACGAATAAAAGGTTATACAGAACTCAATGTAACCTTCTCTGACTCCTAGAAACACCAAAGCAGGAAGGCTGTACGGTCTCTTGGGACAAGTAACCTAAAGAATACCTACTTCAACCTTACTTGCACATATGCTATTACAAAATTAGGAGGCACCTAAAAGGTGCTTGCTGGACAAAATATTCGGAACAAAATGTTAATAAGCAAATAAAAGCACAGCTGAAAGCTCTGCAAACATGAGCAGTGACACCGAGGAGGGAAGATTTGTGCTCTGCTCTGTCAGAGCACGCATGGGTACAGAGCCCTTAAGCTGTTCCCAAGACCAGAGCCCACTATATTAAAACTCCCTTCAGCAAACACTCTGCCTAGTTATGAAATATTAACTGCAGCGAGAATCATCACTCAGGATTAACAGCAGTCATCCGTTAAGCAAGAGGGCCAAGCTTTACGTTTCCTTTGAGAACCGCAGCAAACGACGCTCGCTGCCATTCTTATTTCAAAAGCCATCCTCAGTAAATGAATTAGAAGTTGATTCTTCCTAAGTTGGGAGCAGGGAACACACATGTCCAATTCCAGAGCAAAAGAAGGTCTTTTAATATCCAATTCCAGAGGAAAAAAGGCCATTTTATATCCCTTTAAATGAGAGACTATACTAGGTACTTCAGTAGTATCACATCCATTACTGCAGTCTACCCTGGATGTAGTGTCTAAAATCACTACACAGCAGTATTCCAGCACTCGCTGTAGTACTACTGCTAGTGTGACCAAATGCAGACAAACTGTATTTCGTACTATGTGATACGAGAAGCAAAAAAAGACCTAAAAGCTTCAAGTCCAACCAGGGGCTAATGTAGCTTATCTGTTTAAATTCCAAAGCTGCATCACTCATAAGAAAAGTCCGAGATGAGAACTGTAATAAATTGAAGATCCTTTGTGAATAGAAGTATTTTTAATGAACTTCAAACAAAAACCAAAACACAATCACCCCCAACTCGGAGACCTGTAAAGCAGACCCCATTTTCCTTGAGTGAAGAGACAGACATTCTTCCTTACATTAAGATTTTGCCTTTTTTTTTAAGCAATGCTGCATCTTTCTCCAGAATTTGCTAAAATCTTTTAACAAACATACTTGAGTTTAACTAATGCATCTTCACATTTCCCCACATCTCAGGAGTCAATTTAAACAGCTTGTTTCAAACTGAAGCCTTGTGTTTCCTTCATGGAGATGGGTATTCAACAGGTGCTAAGGCAACTCTGTGAGATTCACTGTAAATGAGCCTATTGAAATGATCTGGATTACAGACAGACCTAAAATGAGGTTTCTTCTTTCTTTTTAAAATGCAAGTCTTTTCAACGCTATTTATAATGGGCTTTTGCAAAAAAAAAAAAAAAAAATTGAATTTGCATTGCTGCAGATATAACTAGCTGCCTTGCAAAAGAAGGGACAAGCCATAGGTGGTGGCAGGAACTTTTCTCCAGCAGTTGGAGGGGTGTCATATGCCTTGAGGCTTCACAAGGTGCCTGCCTACATCCAGAGAAAGGGCGTCTTAGCCATCCAGCCTCCATCCCACCTCCAAGACATTCCCCAGACTTCGAAGGGAAACTAAAGGGCAAATCTGACTTTCCGGGGCTGGGCAGGGGTTACTGCCTTGCTCCCGACTTTAGACTTTTGAGCTTACTGTGTAGGTGAAAGATCTCACCCTTCTGCACGGGGACCCTGATGTTTTAAATCTCACATATGAGCCACGACAGCCGATAAAGAACTGGCACACTGGCATTAAAAATCTGCAGCTCGGTTTCACCAATCTAAAAAAGTTTCAGAGGAAGTTCTGCATTATCCACACATCAGCCTTAGATGCTGCATTTAAAGGACAGCCAAGATAAAGTGAAAACTCGCACTGATCCCACGTGTTTCTGAGGCAAGGAAGTGACGGAGAGGGGAAGGGAGCTCCAGACAGGGCAGGGAGAAACAGCGGGGAGAGCCAAGGCCAGGTGTGTTGGGAAAGCAGAGAGGGGAGCAAACAGAAGGTCACGGATAGCTTTGAAAGCTGATGCGGGGGAGAGATACAGAGGAAGATGACTGGACAAGAACTTGCACAGGGCTTTTGACAAGGCAAAGGTGCTGCTGCGTTCTCAATATGACATGACTTAGCACAGCACAAATTGCTCCAAAAACATATTGTATGATGCTTTAAGAAACAGAAATCTCCGAGTGATTTAGATTTTCTTGTTTGAGAGTGACTGTTTTCTAATCTAAGACAAGAACACCTGAGAGAATGTGTTAAGTTCTGCACTTTGGTCACAACAACCCCATGAAACGCTACAGGCTGGGGGAGGAGTGGCTGGAGAGCTTCCTGGCAGAAAAGGACCTGGGGGTGTTGGTTGACAGTCGCCTGAACATGAGCCAGCAGTGTGCCCAGGTGGCCAAGAGGGCCAATGGCATCCTGGCTTGTATCAAGAATAGTGTGGCCAGCAGGACCAGGGAGGTGATAGTGCCCCTGTACTCAGTACTGGTGAGGCCGCACCTCGAGTACTGTGTTCAGTTTTGGGCCCCTCACTACAAGAAGGACATTGAGGTGCTGGAGCGTGTCCAGAGGAGAGCAACGAAGCTGGTGAAGGGTCTAGAGCACAAGTCTTACGAGGAGCGGCTGAGGGAGCTGGGGTTGTTTAGCCTGGAGAAGAGGAGGCTGAGGGGAGACCTTATTGCTCTCTACAACTACCTGAAAGGAGGCTGTAGTGAGGTGGGGGTCGGCCTCTTCTCCCAAGTAACAAGTGATAGAACGAGAGGAAACGGCCTCAAGCTGCGCCAGGGCAGGTTTAGGTTAGACATTAGGAAAAACTTCTTCACCGAGAGGGTGGTCAAGCATTGGAACAGGCTGCCCCAGGGAAGTGGTTGAGTTTCCATCCCTGGAGGTATTTAAAGAACAGATAGATACGGTGCTTGAAGACATGGTATAGATGGACTTGGCAGTGATAGGCTGACGGTTGGACTCAATGATCTTAAGGGTCTTTTTCAACCTTGACGATTCTATGATTCTCCCTAGAATGAGAAGTTTAACTTCCCTCCCCCCACCATACTTTCAGCAAGAGGTTCTGGTAAAAGAAAATGCGAATAAAAAAAAAAATTAAGCAGACTTAACTAGTTCTCAGCCCCAGCATTCAAGCAGTCTTCACCCAAACATGCAATAGAAACAGACATAATGTTGGGTGCCTGTCCCAGGAAGGCTGGGAACATGACATCAGCCACTTAAGATTCTGCAAAAGCAAAATACAAAGGGAGGGGGACACAACACCAAACATCACCACTTCAGGTCTCCACAGCCTAGATGAGGAATACAGCTAAAAGCTTCCCACCAGAACTAAATACAAAGTTAAATACACGTTGGCATTCCTTATACGAGGTTAGCTGGCTTCTTTAAGGATGGCATAAAGGGGGACCAAGAGCAAGTAGAAGATCATTTATCATCAGAGACAAAAAAAATCTTTATAAACAGACTATGACTGGAAAGGAGAAAAAGTAGCAAATGGATGCTAAGGTATCAGAAATTACTTTTTAACTGATATTCCTTGGAGTACAGCAAAATGAAAATTGCAAGGATAGAATTCAAAACCCTGGGAAGACTGCAGCAAAACAGAGAACAGGCATCCCTCATCAAGAGATACATCTACATATAATCAGCTAGTATTTAGTATAGAAGTAACAAACACAATCACAAACAAAGCCATGATTTTGAGCACTGGCACAAGCAATGTTGCTGCTTTTGAAGAAGAACGTTAGCATATTTACTGTAAGCATCTCAAATATCTTTAAAATCTATGTCAAATGTATACACTATCTGATGCTTCACCAGGACAGAGCGCAGCATGTGTGCACATATACACAGAAGTGCATGAAACCCAACTCAAAATAAGCGCAAGTTTTGTGTCTTGTGCGTTCATACACACATATCGATTTCAGATTTTCTTTAAGCCTAGAAGTGAACAGTTGACCTCCCTTACACTGGTTCCGCAGAGGATTATTTCAATGAAAACAAATACAACCTTTTCATCGTTTAAGCAAATTTCACAAGTATAATTTAGGCATATTTACCAGATAGAAATAATGGTGAAGAAGCATCATGCTGTACTGAATTTCTTGATGACAAGAGCATCACAGCTCATTTGGCACAGGATGACTCAAATATTGAGTCTAGGATTATTCTGCAATACTCAGAAAAGTATCAGCAAATTTTCCATATAGTAGCAATATAAGGATGATAGCAAATTACTTTTCAAGAAATGTTGCATTTCTCCTATAATTTAAATATCATACCATAAGAAAATGAAAAAAGCGCTACATGCTTTGGCTATGCATATTAAAAATGCCCAGATTATACATTTGACTTGACTTTACCAGGTACTGGTATTCATTCTTTCCTGAGCATTCAGGAAAGTACTTTATTTCAAAGAAATGACGGAGTACCTTCAGCTTCCCTAACAAGCAAATGTAATTTCAGCCTGAGGGTTCATGGCAGTCGCAGCTAATTGTGCTCCAGGCCATTGCAGTTCCCCTCTCTCCCTTGCTCTGGCTCCTGGTCTCAGACATCCTCGAGCAAAATGAACTGCTTCAGCATACTAAACCAGCAAAAAGCAATATATTTAATTACATAATTTTTGCCAGGTTAGATTTCAGTGGGCTTAGCATGCTGGAACAGCTGAACTCCTGAGCCCAAGGGGACGAGACAGCCAGCGGGCAGGTCAGGCTGCTGCCGCAGAACAGCCCCCAGCCAGCCACGCTGCCCACAAACGCCACTCGAGAGGTCAACAGCCACGCTGGAGAAAAGGGTTACTCACACTGGCTCAGCATTTCAGGAGGTGAAAGGAAAATGGAGGACCTAGGTGCCCAGCTCTGCTCACCTGAGGAAGCATCTTCTGCAGGACTTGTTTGATGCTCTTCCACCGACAATAGGTATGATGCCATTATTATAATAATTCAGTGATTGCGTCAGGCCAAAAAGGATATTTGCAGTTATGTGGCTAGCAAACTAACATCAGTGACAGTACAAGAACATGCTCTAAATTCCTTATGTAATGAGCCAAATTTACTATTACAGCCAATTTTACAAAACTGTCTCAGCATTTTAACTTTAAACCCAAAAAAGCAACAGCACATATTAAAAAAAAAAAAAAAAAAAAAAAAGAAGAGCAATCTCTTCATATATCTCAAAAAAGGAAGCAATTAAGACTTGTACTTTTTCCAATATCATCAAGGACACTGGAAAATTGCAGAGAAAATAAGAAGATTGCCAGGAATTACACTATTTTTGTAGATGAAAGGATGGGGAAGAAGCAGGAGGAGAATGAGCTATCTTCCACATTGTGTAGTTAATTTTCCAATTGAATTGTCATCGCAATGCTTTTACTTCAAAGTTTACCACACAATTGCAGAGACAGGAACCACTATCAAGTCTTCCAAATGCAGCTCAGATTTTCAGTCCAGAACTATATTATCATCTTTATACTAAACTTCACAAAATAAGCTGTTCTGAAAACTCACAGAAAGGTGAGGTTGCTCCAAACCCCAATGTAACAAGCATGGATCAATCAGTTAGTTTCTCCAGCTCTCTGCTGTTTCTACAAAAAAATTGGGTTACATTAAAATTTCTTGCTTTTCTGCATCTTAAATCAAGATACTCAGTATATCAGCCATAACCTTCGAAATATTGTACCTGTCAGGCTGCAGATCACATGTTATTTTTTGGAGGATAGAGTTCTCTCTCCTGCAAGACGTATCGAACGCTACTGAATTTGGACTCAAAGATGCATTGCACAAATGGCTTCAAAAGCGTTATTTATTTATTTATTTAAAACAGAGAAGAAGAGAGCAAGGAGGGGTAACCATGAAAGACCATCAGGCATTGACATTGCCAAAAGCCTCCTCCACTAGACACACTCGCACAGCTTGACTGCATCTGCATAAGAAACTACTGAAAAATATACACCTGTGCAATATTTTAAAAATATACCTGCTCCCTTCTGTTTGATCCAAGAATCTTCTCCAGACCACATGGTTTGATTAGCGTATTAAAGTAATGTACATAGCAGCTACCATGGAGACCCAGATTAAGAAGCCACCGAAATGAAGACTTTCCACACATGGAAAGCAGTGATATTAATATACCAATTATATGTTTCTTCACAACTATGTTTAAACCATCTTAAACAGCCACAGTACTTAAGGAAAGGACAGGAGACAGCATTTCTTCCTGCAATGTAGCATAATTTTTTCTGCATGATTAAACTAAAAGGACAGCCATCATTTGTCATAATGTCTATCAAAAGATTTAAAAGTCACTGGAACCACATGATGATAATAGAGAATTAGGAATTTCTCATCTCTCAATCTTTCTCACACCACCTTACCCATCATTTTATTCTCAGCAAGAGGATAAAAGGCTCCTATCCTGGACAACATTTACTAAGTAGATCGCTGGTTTCCCTTACATAGTTTATTAATTAAGAATGCAAATATAATCTTAGCTTTAAACTTCCTCATAGCCCAAAAGACTAGGCTTTTCCTTTTTCATGTGATTTTCACTATGTGGTTTTTCTTGTCATTTCTTATTGATACTTTCAAAACCAAACAACTGTTTTATTTGTGACATGAAACACATGGTGTTTCAGCAAAAATAATAATGATAAAAAAATCCTATCCTTCCACCTAACTGCAGCATAACGAAGAGTTTTCTTCTCTTCTGTTTGTTTTACAAGTCCTATTGCCACAGCAGTGCAGGAAAGGATGCACTCTTGGAACATTTGATGGATCAAAATAGGAAGGTGTTGGGCAGAAGGTGTCATATATTATTTCTTCCTTAAGTAGTCGCATAAGATAAAGGGTTTTTTTAAAAAAATATATAAAATCCTAAAACTTTACTCTTCAGTCAAAGCACATCATACAGTTTAACTAAAGAAATCTCTAGTACCCAAAATCTTGTGAGGAGGCTTCCCCCCATTACTCAGCTTCTAGTAGAAATTTCTCATGGGAGCATAACTGAGCAATTCAAAGAAACAGCTTTTGAATTCCTATTGGTTAGGATTTCTAAATTATTCTCCTTTGCTTTCTCCCTTCTAATATTTACCTTTACACCAGGCTTTCCGTGCCTGTTTCTAAATGACATAGATATCATGTGAGTAATCTCTTCTGGTTGAAAATGTAATCTATTTTAATTGGAACTGAAAACTTGTTTGAGGGGTGGCAGGAGGAAACTGTTCCTATTTCCTGCTATAGTTCTCTCAGCATCTAATTACACCCATAAAGAGGAACAATGGGGAGGCTGTGTGTTATTCAGTTTAATGTGGTTAATTACATGATTCCCCGTATGCATGCAAATACACCAGAGCCTCACAACTGACACAGCACCCACACAGCACGTTTATCAGCTGTAACAATTGTGCTTTGAGATCACATACGGTATACTCTCTAGATATAAATCCTTATTTACTGGAAAAGGTGTCTAGCTCACAAGAAAAAATGGAAAATGCGGCAGAACAGACACCAAATCAAAAATTCTAACCATTAGCATCTATACTTTCCACAAAATTCTTGTCAATATGAATTAATTTCTTGCAACTAGAAACATACCCTTCTTACTGAAATACCTTTCCCCATGCTTTCCCTGTAGATAGATACTTTGGAGAGGTCCTTTTTTATACCCCTGTATCCCAAAATATTAATAAGAGTTGAACGAAACACTTCACTTCCAAAAGTTTGAAGAGATTTGGGCCACCTCAGAATGGAATAAAGGTATCAGTCAGATTTTTGCAAGTCAGATTCTGCGGCCAGGTACTCCTGAGGACACAAAAATCATATTTTAAATATTATCTATCACTGAGGCCAGGGTTTCAGCTGGGACAATGACTCATCAGGTGGATGGATCCCCTTCATTATTACTCTTTCTTCAAAGTCTTGCATAAGCAATACTTTGTGAGTCCAAAGGCAGACAGAGAGGGTAGGTGGCCAAGGACAGTAGAGATGAGACAGCTGCAGGCACTCATAAGGGCCTCTGTCAACACCATGCTCTCCTCCATACACTTTGGTAAGCTTAATGGGGAATAGTCATCAGTCGGGCACTGCAGAGCAATAGCTATTAATGATAGCTCAAATGTCAGCGCTGTCTGTCCTAGGAAGCACATGTGAAAGGACTTGGTCTTGAGAAAAGACAGACAACTCAGTGCTCAGAGAACAACTCTTGCAAGGCCAGATTTTTCAAGAATAAAGTCACCAAGGGAAAAAAAAATGGGAAAAGGAACTGCGTATGGTCCTCCTTCTATGAAGAGTCAAAGAAATGTTTCAGAGGCTTAGTGTGAAACGGTCTGAGCTCAGATGAGTCATTGGGGTTCTTGGAGCAGAACAGACAATGTGGATAATTGATAAAATAGGGGCAGATATTAAGAGGGATAGTCTTGATGCTTGAAGAATATGATGGCTTTTGTGAGGAGTTAACCTCCCTCCCTCACTACACAGTTGGAACAGTAGGAGGTCTGTTCAGAAACATGGTGTTAAGAGGGAAAGAGGAATGTGTGCAAGTTGGAAGGAAGACGATGGATCAGCTGAGAAAAGAAGCGGCAGAATTTAGCCCTGGTCTATCTTTGAAGCTGGCCCTGCTTTGAAAAAGGGGCAGGACCATGCAACTTCCAAAGGTACTGGCCAACTAAATTATTCTGTGATTTTAAGGAAAGGTCTTAATGTAGGAAGAACATAACAAAAATAACATTATCTTCGTTACTGAATGAAACCCTATGCTGAAAGAAAACCTTTAGTTTGGAGAATAAGTCACTCATGCCTAGGGAAATTGTGTGCTGAAATAAGAGCAAAAGAACCTGCAAATGGAAGAGAAGATAGATGTCTTTTGGCAGACTAATGCTTTGATTTTGTTTAAACTAGCTTAAGTGAGTAATTTAGCTTCAATAGCACAGTGAATAACTGCTATTGCTACAAAGTTTTAACCTTTACCCATTCAATTAATGTTAGACCTTAAGAACTCTTCTCAAAGTAAAAGGCTTTACATAAAAACTAGGAAAGATAATATTCATATTCCTGATATCTTACAGATTAAAAAAATGCAGCCCTTGAGGTTTTAGAACACACACAGAACAAGCTTTGATCAACTAATGTAAAAGCGTAGAATTTTTGCTTATGCAATTGAAACGCATCTCCTTCTGCCATAAAAATCTGCACCAAGCAAAGGTGGCAGATATTCATCATTTCATTGCCACCTCAATTCAACAGAAATCCAGTCTATTTTTCACTGCCTCCCCAAGTAAGACAACCTGATTTTTTTCCCAAATGCTTATTTAGAAAAAGAAAGTCAGACTTCAAAATAAAAGGCTGACTTGCATTAATTGCTTATGCTTATCTTCTCTCCCACACTTGTGGTAGTCTTCTGGCCTGTGCCTATAGTAACAACTGGAGACCTTTGTGTTCTGGCCTTACCATAATGGTTATTCTTTCTCTCTTGCACATTGAAGAATAGATGGCCGAGATGGCAGGTACATCAGGAAGCAGCCAGACGTACCAAACACGTACCACCAGATGGCATCTTCAACCAGTTACATTTTAAACAGCTCATGCCTTCAGAAGGAGATGGTGCATGTGATATAGTCTTCGTATTCTGAAGCCTCAAGCCTCTATACTACAAAAAGCAGAAGCACTTTTGAAGACCTAGATCGGCGCCAATGATCTGAATGTCACTTTGCGTTGCTAAAATCATCAGTTTACTGAGGATACATTTGTTCCCTCAACAAGGATTCAGGGAGCCATAGAAATATTCTGCGCCATGCTTGGTGTCCTCTCCCCGCACAGCTCCTTAATGCTTCTTCTTGAATTTTACAATGAAATCTAGGCGCAATGCCATTGGATTTCCACAGAGGGACTACTGTTTTACATAGGATTTAATTACATTGAGTGCTGGCCCTCTATATTAAGAGGTGGTTTTGGCCATAAATAACCTCTATGTGTGTTTGGAAAGTAAGTTTTTCTACTACAGTGAGCAAGTTATCTCCAGTAGCAGATACCTTAATAAAAATAAAACAAAAACCAAAACAAAAACCCCCAAACACCACGTAATTCTAAGAGAATCAGTAGACTACAACCGTATTTTTAATCTCCTGCAGTCAGTCATTAGGATAACAAGTATAACATACAAACCACCCTCAAATCCTTAACAATGACTGCTTTATTGTACTTAGAGAGCAACATAGTCTCACCTCAACACTGGCGTACCATGTTCTCTCAGTTCAAGTAAAATTTTGGTAAAACGGCTATCACCTGTCATATGCTCTAATAATTAACTGCAGTTTAGAGTCACATATTTTCTTATTTGTTCAGAATCTAAAGATGAATTTCTCCTCAAAGAAGTTTTACCCTTTCAACTGCAATTTTTGACACTGTTTGGGGAAAAAAATATAACCCAGTTTTAAGTACGTAGGCTGATCTCTCAAACAGCTCTTAGGTCTACTTCTCTTTATTCTTAATTGTGTATTTGTACTGAGGCTAGCTTTTTCCCTCTTAAGTCTGATAAGAGCCAAAGGAAATGAAGTGGAACAAAGAAGCAACGTTAGCTTTCATAATTTATTGTTCTAGACAACTCTGACTATTGCCCATGACAGAAAGCAAGCCAAGCAGAAAGAAAAAGGACGTGTTCTTGCACTGCCACTTCGTCAAAGGCTGAAGTCACGGGACTGATTTCTATGGCCACCAGCAATATCCCCAACCCACATTGCCACCCTGTAGCTCTTGGGCTGTAGATACAGAGGACACTGAACAGAGAAGACAACATGCATGAAAGATGAGCTGAAATGTGTTGTGGGTTGTTTTCTTTGTTTTTTAAGGTTATAGATTAAAAATGATACTTAAGAGTATCAAATTCATTAACCTATATTCTTTACTAATATAGGTTAATGAATTTCATTAGATGCCCAAACCTAAGAGAAGAGGGAAGCAGAAGCCAACACAGTCATTCTGGAGACAGCACTGACAAACAATTTGAAACGCACCATTTAACGATTTGATGCCCTAAAAAAGGCACATAATGACGTAACGAAGAAAATGTTATGGCTTGACACACTACCAGTACAAGTCACATACACTATTGCCACAATCTCCTGGGACACTTACCAAGAGTTTCCAAAATCAACTGCGGATTGAAAACATGCTCCTGTTCAGCACAATTAATATTCACAATCGGTGCATTTATTTAGGGAGCATGGGTTTTATAACGTTTAAAAACAATTTTAAAATGTGAGATTTTTTTAAAACTAATTAAAAATGTTTTGAACTATAGCAGATTTTTTTTCATTTAAAAAGGCAAAATCTTCTCAGAGGATATTATATGCACTTGGAAATTATTCTATAAACGTTTTGCTTAAATAAACTGCAGAAATCCAAATAGATGAAGTGTCTAAACTCCCGTAGTGTTTTTTAGAATAATTAAAATGCTAATGAAAAAGCATCTAAAGGCAGGAAGAAGCAGAAGAAGCCGCCATCCCAGAATAACATCCTTCCATCAGCATCATTTCCAACTTCTAATACTCTCTGAGTTATGCTCTTCCTAAGTGATGACAGGTAATGTTTATAGTATCTCTTAAGAACGAACTTGCTAGTTATCTCCTTTTCACTTGCCAATGCTTCACAGTCAGGTTTTGGTGAAAGGTTAGACACACAAACGTAAAGCACAGATGAAGGCAAGAGAAGGCTGGCGTTAGCTCCAAAAGCACAACCAGACTCTAAACAACAGGGGCACACATCTGTACAGCAATTCCCAAATCAGACGAATGCAGTGGCACCTCCAAATGGCAATGATCAGCTGCCACAAAACACCATTTGTCTCTGTCTTGCTATTAACCCACCCCCTTGCACTCCTCCAGTTCCTTTTCTTCTCTCCCATAGCTGTTCCCAGCTTGATTTCTACACTATGGCTGCTCTACAGCTGTGGCAGGTACGGTGTGATTAAGACAGAATCAACTCCCCTTCCAGCCTCGCGCACATATAAATCATGATCCTCTATTGTTTCACACACATACATAAAGTGGGGAATGCTGGGTTGTGCGTGACTGGGGGATTTTTGTTTTACTGGGGGGGAGGGGGAGGCAAACATATGCTGGAATTTCCCTCTGCCCCCTTTTAGGTCTTACTCATTTCAGTAGCTCCTCCATCCAAAACGGGGGAGGAAGGAACGTGGGTGGCTGCGATTTCAGCAGTGATCCCACTGCATTCCCACACCCCTTGCCAATATAAACTACGACCAAAGATTGAGTTAAATTAATCTGAGGCCAGAATCAAAAGGAGCAATAACTAGGCAAAGCTAATAGAACACGAAAGGCAAGAACAAAGGATGTCTTTCCTTCTAATGAGGATTACACAGTGCAAACATCATGGTTATTTTCAAAAAAGAAAAGTGTCCAAGACCCAGAGCTACACAGTTCTAACTCAAGTTGTGCCACGGACTACATAATTGCAAAGCAAATAAAAAAACCTGATTTACAAGTTTCAGAAAAATGTCTGAGAAGCTACAAAAACCACCACTGTTATGATGTACTATGTCATCTTGGAATAGCCCTAGAAGAAACACTAACATGCTATACTGTGCCGTCAGTATTTACATGATGAAGAAGCACCCACACGCTAAATAAAAGATGGTAAGAACAAAGTCCTAAAGACTTAGGAATTTATAAGCAGTTGTTTGTGTATTTTTGCTGGTGGATATTTTTTAATCAATGCAATTTCTGTGCTGACTTGAAGCCCAATTCATATTTGATCCTCCATTTCACGGCATCAAATTAAGTTCCATTTCTGAAGGGCATCTCAGGTTCCATGGTTTCACTTTGGCTTATTTGACTATGACTTTTGCACCAAAGCAAGTTAACTATGGATGGATTACTTATAAGAACAAGTGAGGTAGTTGTAAAGGATACGGCTTGTAGTATCCACATAATGACAGATTTAAGCAGCTGCTACTAGAAAACATCAGCTCTGCCAAAATGTCAGATGCTAATGTCTGAAGCAGCTCAATTAAGCTACAAGATGCAATCACTTTGTTCTCCCAGGGATGCAGGCAGGCATATTTCAATCCATATCTGGAACCGACAGAAGAATTTATGGAAGGAACAGATCAAAAAAAATTTGAATACATACAGCCTTATATCGTCACCTTCCTTCAGAAGTCCCAGTTTTTAAGCCACAAGTGACTTGATGTATTATGAGTTATCAATAAAGCATGCAAAATAGCTGGAGCAGTGTCAGTTTTAATCAGCAATCCAATTAAAGGATCCAATCAAGTTCATTTTAGCTGTTCAACAGTATGTTTATATCATAAATTATTTCTAACAGGAGTTTAACATGCAGGTTCTCTGTATTTTAATAACATATTAATGTAACAGTGATATGTAAAGGGAAATATTTGTTGCAACAGCAAACCACTCATGCGTACATTGAGAAAAGAGCATATCTAGCACATTTTAAAAAATTATGGCAAATATTTCTTCATAAAGTCTAATTCATTTATTAAGTCAGAGAACACATCTGCCTTATAGCGGCATGTAAAAATATAAATGTAAAAAAATGTAAAAATGTAAAGAAAAAAATGTAAAAAGAATTGGACTATCATTTGTTTTCAAGAAGAATGCAAGAGTAGATGGTGCTGTTGATACTTTCCCTTTCCTCCTCTTCCACGGTTTCAACCTGTTCTGTTCAAATGTCATATTATTTATGCAAACAAGATCGTGAATTGATATTTAAGAAAGACAGAAGTCAAAGTTTATTTCAAACTAACATCTACCTCACTGCAGCCAAAGTTAATTTTCCTATGATGGAGGAGAATTAACTGTAGGCATTTTATTCTGAGAGCGAGAATAATTTGCTTAAATGTGTCCAGTTCTCAGGCGTTACTGGTCCGCACAGGGAATGTGTACCAGTACAACGCAGAAACTCAAACTGATGTAGTTATATCAGGAACACTGGGGACTCTCATGCATTTTAAGGCTAGAAGGAACAAAATACCAGCATGTTTTCAGAATGACTAGCAATGCAGTTAAAGTAGCTAAAGAAGTTACTCACAACTGAAAGATACCACTACTTGGCTAAGATACAGAAAGAAGTGTGGTACTGTAACCAGCACCCTGTTCGGAGGGCAGACCCCATCGCTTACTTTTAGTATCACAAACAATATTGAAGACGTTTTTGAAAGATAACTTCAATGAATGCATTATGGCAAAGATGGAAGAAGAGTAATTCTTCTGTTTAACACTTACCCTCAGAGGCTGTAGGCATCTAGACTTCAAACCAGCATTAAATCTTTTAGACTTGGGAGTCTGAAGACACCAGCCACTCAGGATGAAGTTTTACAATTTGATCATGTAAATGCTTTTTTCATGGCATATAAGTAAATATTTTAGTTATAACAATGTCATGGAAATTCAATAGTTTCCCCAACAGTAATCACTGTACATTACGTTTAGAGCATAAATTAAATTACTTAAGTGTGAAATAGAGAAGTTTTAACTAAAATTGCTTTTACTGAAATATTGGTTTCAGACAAACTTTGATGTTGTGCTAATATAGATAGATCTTACAGTACTTGTAGGCCCCTAATAAGCAGTCTTGTTTGTTTTCCATGCTGGAATTCTCTCTTAAAATGCTTCAAAGGTAAAAATCAGAAAGAACTGTTTTAGTTTGACTCTCCAATTCCATCAGATCATTTACATGTGTGCTACACAGAGGACAACTGGTGGATGATGTGATGGTTGGAGGCCATCTTGGGCACAGTGATCATGAAACGATAGTGTTTTCGATTCTTGGAGAAGTAAGGAGAGCGGTCAGCAGAACTGCTGCTGCCTTGGACTTGTAGAGGGCAGACTTTGGCCTGTTTAGGGACCTGGTTGACAGAGTCCCTTGGGAGGCAGTCCTGAAGGACAAAGGGGTCCAGGAAGGCTGGACACTCTTCAAGAAGGAAATCTTAAAGGCGCAGGAGCAGGCCGTGCCCATGTGCCAAAAGATGAGCTGGTGGGGGAGAAGACCGGCCTGGCTGAGCAGAGAGCTCCAGCTGGAACTCAGGAATAAAAGGAGAGTTTACAACCTTTGGAAGAAGGGGCAGGCAATTCAGGAAGACTACAAGGATGTCGTGAGGTTATGCAGGGAGAGGATTAGAAGGGCCAAAGCCCAGCTGGAACTTGAACTGGCTACTGCTGTAAAGGACAACAAAAAATGTTTCTACAAATACATCAGCAACAAAAGGAGGGCTAAGGGGAATCTCCATCCTTTATTGGATGTGGGGGGGAAACATAGTGACAGAGGATGAGCACAAGGCTGAGGTACTTAATGCCTTCTTTGCTTCAGTCTTTAGTAGTCAGACCAGTTGTTCTCGGGGTACCCAGCCCCCTGAGCTGGAAGACAGCGATGGGGAGTAGAATGAAGCCCCCATAATCCAAGGGGAAATGGTTAGTGACCTGCTATACCACATAGACACACACAAGTCTATGCGGCTGGACAGGATCCACCCAAGGGTACTGAGGGAGCCGATGGAGGTGCTGACCAAGCCACTTTCCATCATTTATCAGCAATCCTGGCTAAGCAGGGAGGTCCCAGTTGACTGGAGGTTAGCAAATGTGATGCCCATCTACAAGAAGGGCCAGAAGGAGGATCCGGGGAACTACAGGCCTGTCAGCCTGACCTTGGTGCCAGAGAAGGTTATGGAGCAGCTCATCCTGAATGCCATCACGCGGCACGTATGGCACAACCAGGGCATCAGGCCCCATCAGCATGGGTTTATGAAAGGCAGGTCCTGCTTGACTAACCTGATCTCCTATGACAAGGTGACCTGCTTAGTGGATGAGGGGAAGGCTGTGGATGTTGTCTGCTTGGACTTTAGTAAAGCCTTTGACACTGTCTCCCACAGCATTCTCCTCGAGAAACTGGCTGCTCATGGCTTGGATGGGCGTATGCTTCGCTGGGTAAAAAACTGTCTGGATGGCCGGGCCCAAAGAGTTGTGGTGAATGGAGTTAAATCCAGTTGGTGGCCGGTCACAAGTGGCATTCCCCAGGGCTCAGTATTGGGGCCAGTCCCGTTCAATATCTTTATCAATGATCTGGATGAGGGGATCGAGTGCACCCTCAGTAAGTCTGCAGATGACACCAAGTTGGGCAGGAGTGTTGATCTGCTGAAGGGTAGGAAGGCTCTACAGAGGGACGTGGGCAGGCTGGATTGATGGGCCGAGGCCAACTGTATGAGGTTCAACAAGGCCAAGTGTCAGGTCCTGCACTTGGGTCACAACAACCCCATGCAACGCTACAGGCTTGGGGAAGAGTGGCTGGAGAGCTGCCTGGCTGAAAAGGACCTGGGGGTGGTGGTCGACAGCCGGCTGAATATGAGCCAGCAGTGTGCTCAGGTGGCCAAGAGGGCCAAGAGCATCCTGGCTTGTATCAGAAATAGTGTGGCCAGCAGAACTAGGGAAGTGATCGTCCCCCTGTACTCAGCACTGGTGAGACCACACCTTGAATACTGTGTTCAGTTTTGGGCCCCTCACTACAAGAAGGACATCGGGGTGCTGGAGCGTGTCCAAAGAAGGGCAATGAAGCTGGTGACGGGTCTGGAGCACAGGTCTTTATGAGGAGTGTCTGAGGGAACTGGGGTTGTTTAGTCTGGAGAGAAGGAGGCTAAGGAGAGACCTTAATTGCTCTCTACAACTACCTGAAAGGAGGTTGTAGCGAGGTGGGGGTTGGCCTCTTCTCCCTAGTAACAAGCAATAGGACAAGAGGAAATGGCCTCAAGTTGCGCCAGGAGAGGTTTAGGTTGGATATTAGGAAAAACTTCTTCACCGAAAGGGTTGTCAGGCACTGGAACAGGCTGGCCAGGGAAGTGGTTGAGTCCCCATCCCTGGTGGTATTTAAAAGACGGGTAGATGTGGTGCTTAGGGACATGGTTTAGTGGTGGACTTGGCAGTGCTAGGTTAACAGTTGGACTTGATCTTAAAGGGCTTTTCCAACCTAAACAATGCTATGATTCTACAGCTCGATGCAATTTTGAACATTATTGCCTTTTTACTACAGTGTGGGCATAAACACTTTTATTAGCTTGCCTTAGCGTTGATCACTTTAGCTAGACATTCTCGATGTTTACTAAGTTTTAACTTGCACAGCACTAGCAACCTATTAATATTGTTTTATGCTACCAAATGAGAGAAATTGGGCAAAGGAAAAATGTATGTGGAACATGAGGAAACATTCAGGCCCAGGAGACCCTACCATCCCATGGAATAATGTACCCAGAGAATATCTGAAAGCCTCAAAGATCATAAAGTCACATGCTGGCAGGAAAGGGCTTTCCCTCTATAGTTTTTATGGACCTATAATGCACCAGAGGCTTCCGAAGGTCACCAGTTGCCACAGTTGTTCCCACACAGGCTATCCCCAGATACCTACAACCTCTCCCCCACATCAATTTAGAGTTCAAATTGCAAAACTCTCAGCGTACTCACTGCAATACAAACATTACAAGCAATTAAAGTATTTAAGTTATATTTCCATACCACTGTGACATTCAACCAAGCCAACGGAATTTTTTACCCGAAGATACTACTGAGAAACTGCAAGTGGGTGTATTCCCCCTTAGCATGCACAAGATTAGTACTTATATGCCTATTGGATATATACACGCACCCTGCCTTACATTATACAATGCAAAGGGAATAGCAAGGAAGGCTCTGCAAGCAATGGTGGTTTCCTTTCATCTACCACGTCTATAAACATGGGAGCTGCAAAAACCAGGACTAGTAGACGAAAACAATATAGCCAAGGAAAAGACCTGCAGAGACTGCGACACTTTCCCTTTCTTTTATAAAAGTTTCTACACTGCAACAATAAGCTTTCATTCTGTCTTCATCCAGTGCTCACCTGTCTTCACATGCCAAGCTGCATGCACCTGGCATTTCAGAAAGCTTTGAACAAAGGATAGCACAGTCAGGGCTTTCCCAATGAAGCATGTGAAGGTTTAGAACAAGAGTATATGCTTGTTTTACCTATTTTCCATTTTTTCTAAATGAGGGACTGACAGATGCTGTCCCCTGTACCTGCACATGGTGTAGCTATTGTCACCAGGCCAGAAACTGTTGTCATTGCCACTGCTGGTGGTGGCATCCCATGCAAACAGAGTTGAGAACTCTACACAGGCAGCTGCCTGGGTAATGTTCATATATTACATATAAGTACCATATGCAAAAAAGCACAGATTTATAAAGATGCATATGACTTAGACTTGTGTTCTTAGTTTACTAGAAGAAACTCTTATTAAAAACGATGGGTAGAGACTAACCAAAAGGAGTGCACACTGAGTACACAAAACAAGATCAAGAAGAAACAGAGCACATATTAATTACTTATAAAATAGATGTCAACAGGAAAAAAAGACTTACCTTAAAAACACCAACACACATCTCTTACAAGCTTATTCACTTGTGCAGTCATATGTGTATTTTCATTCAGTATCTGTAAATCTAACAATATCCTCAAGAAACATAATCCAAAAGGTAAAAGCAAAGACACACAATGACAGATACTAGACAAACATACCACTTAGAGTTCTAGGTCTATTTAAGTGTGTCATTTAAGGAGGTATAAATTAAAAATCACAGAAAAGTTAAGGTGGGAAGGTCATCTAGCGCAGCCTGCTCTGCTCAAAACAGGCCAACTTCAAAATCAGATTTAGCTGCAAAGCTGGAATTGGCTGTTGTCTTTTGCTACTTTGCTGTTGAAATCAAATTCTGCAATATGACCTTTGGGTTCTTGTATTTTTATCCCAGCCGTTCTTGTTGCTGGTAATTTTTGTGGATGCTGGAAAGCAACACTTTATCGTGCTCCAAAAGTGCAGGTTTGGTTGCTTTGAAAAGGACCAGTGAACTGAGGCCATTAATGTCGATAAATCACACAGCTAGTAATTAAAGTGAACACCAGAAACGTTGGCAAAAAAAGAACTCCATATTTAGGATGTGACAGAATTAAGGTTTCAAGTACAACCTCTCTTGCATATGCATTTTGCTAAAAATTCCTTAATTATGTAGTCACTTTCTGCTCTTTTCCATGCAATGGACAGAAGGAACCATACTCATGCAGCAAACAACTTTCAAGTTGTGTTCTCTTCACTTGTGTGAAATATGCTTTAGTTACAAAACTTCTACAAACCTTACTCTGAAGACAGCATGATCAGCTTGCTCACATCCTTTCAACACCACTCAGTATAGCAGTATCCCATCACTTCAAGACATGTGTGAATTACTGTTTTCAAAACACAGGTGAGCTAAAGGGTCCACTTTACAGACTGGGAGCCAAGCAAGGCAACATTGCCATCAAAGGCTTTACCTAAATTTGTTTTTCTGACATAACACATTCAAAACCCCTAAGAACTTATCATTTTATAGATAATTCTATAATATACAGAGGTATACACATATACTCAAACACAGGGAAAGTCACCCATGCACTGAAGCCAAAGGGACACATGCTTGGCATGCAGTTAGAGTGTTCAGTACTTCAGAACAGCAGATTTTAGATCATGAAAACAAGCAGGTAATTAGTCAGTTATCGTGCAAAGGGTAGTGTACGTCACTTGCCCAGAATTGCTCTGTATAGTAATGAACCTATATAATACGGCCACATAAAGCTACCCAGGCAATTCGAAATCTGGCATTCCCAACTGTCTTTGGAGTGTGACTTCAGTAAATATTGCCATCAGGGAGGTTCAGAGATATACTTCCTTAGCCTTCTAGAAAAAAAACAATTAAAAATGAGCCAATTTCTCCATGTGTCATTATACTGTTATGAACATAAAACGGGACTGGAAATTCTAAGGCTGCTATAGAGACATCTTTCCTCTGAACACTGAACAGCTGTAGTATAGTGGTAGATCAACCTCATTAAATCCACAAGCTTAAGACAAAGAGCACATGCCTCCAAGAGAAGAGGGTATGGATGAAGAAGTCTGGAACAATCCATCTATGGAAGGTGGCTCCCTGTCCCCTTGCTGTCTGCCCATTCCCTGGTGGGTGAAGGCTGGCATTGACATTCATGGGCTTCTATCACAGCTGTCACTCTGCAGCCAGGCCCACTCCACCATGTGCCCCTTCGCCTCCCAGACCAGGTGCCTTGCCCAGCTAGTCCTAATACTCTGTCAGCCTCTTGCTCATCTTCCTACTTTGCCTGCCCAGCCACCCTCTGTCAACCTCTGACTCGGTCTTTTGGCCATTTCCTTGTCTCCCAAGCTTTTCACTTCTATTACATATTCTTGTCTTCAAGTCAAGTGGCCAGTCTCAACCACCTCCTTGTCACCTGTTGAGCAGCCCCTGTCACCACTTTTCATCCCTACTTTCAGTCTTCCCCTCAATATACTCACTTTTTTTGACCCAATTCTCTCCATCCTTTCCAACTCACATTCACAAGTCAAGACAAAGTTGCCTCAACACTTCCCAGATGCAAGAAGAGCCTGATAGCAGAAGACTTGGCGTCTCTTCTTAGTTCAGGCTCTGTTCAGGTTCATACCCAGCAAACAGCAGCCCTGTGTAACAACTGCAGGAATAGTTCACCTTGGTTGTAAGCCAGAACTGTAGCAAACTATGCATGCATGTACGTATGTGCATAGCAAACGATGAGAATTTGAGCTAAGGTCACAATGAATTCATCAACAATACCTCAAAAGGCTTATAACATTGCCAAATTTGAAAACAAAATGTATCAACTCAAAATGACAATCACATCGGTGCTTCCAGCTAACCACAGACACAGAGTAAGTTTTATACATAAATGTAAAATAATGGATTGTGCATTCCACATTAAGGCTCTTTGCACGCCTCCCTCCCACTATACAAATCATCTCCTCCCTCAAATCCAGGTCTTCTATGTACCCACTTTATTTCACATGACTTTGCTTATAAACAGAACTCTGATATTTTTTCTGAGGACAATTATCTCACCCCTTAAAATAAACAAAACAGAAATTTCAAGCCGAGGGATGGCTGCACAAGACTTTAAGAAAAAACTTATCATGTTCTTTAACATTTATCAAGTATATCACTGTACTAATCCACAGTGCCCTTACTTCAACAGTTACGCTCTTCTATCTCTCTTCTTTTTGATGATCACCATCTCATTAACCAGCTACAGGGATATTTTTCTAAAAGATTAATGCATCTCCCACAAAGGATCCCATATTAATGATTTATGACTGTCACTCTTCAACAAGACTGCTTGCCACATCTAAAATTTAGAATTTATTTTCTTCTCCACTCTATCAGTGGTTTTGTTTGTTCTTCCACATGTTTGAAAAAAGCCTTCCTCTACTCCATAGTTATTTCTTGATTGCCTGTATACCTTGCACTTCCACCACATCATCGGTCAATGGATATTCTCTTTATCCAGTCACCTGCTGTCATACTACTCGTACAAAGAAAATTGCCAGGCCCACAACAACATGCCTCACAAGCTTCCCCAACCTCCCCCCTACAATTTATTTTTTTCCTTCTTTTGATGATCACTTTCATAACTCCAGCTTTCATGTTTGTTCATACAGAACATTAGCACTTCTCAGCTACCCCGCTAACAAGCATCAGGAGCCCAGCTTTCCTACACTAGCTTAAAAGCGAGTAGCTACCAGCCACCCTGAAGAATGCTGCAGTATCACAATCACTGTGTGAGAATAATTTCAAAAGCAGGAACAAAGCAAGATGTAGACTCAACTGAAAAAAGAATCAAAGGCTTAAATTATACCAGTGTTATACAATAGGGTAACCTTCAGGAGATTAATCTCCAAAATATAATTCAGAACAATTCCGATACCTTCAAAAGCATTTATGAAATAATTTTTAAAGAGAAAAATTAAAAAGAGAGAGAGAACATTAAACATGAACTTATGGAAATCAGTCGGGACACAACATACCAGACCTGTCCTCCTACAGTCTACGTGTCTTAATGGATTTGAAAAGAAAAAAAAAAACAAACCCAAACCAACACACACAAAAAAAGCCCCCTCACACACACACAAAAAGAGAAAATCCACAGAAAGGTAGAATTTCTGCATGTCTGCCACTCAGTTATGGACAATGGTATTGCACATCTACAACTTCTTCCATTTATCCTGAAATGTCAAAGAAAATGTCTGTAGAACTTTATTCTCAGTCTACTTGTGTAATCCTTTTATTTGTCCTATTTCCTTTATTCATCCATGAGCTGCAACATGATTGACATCTTTTCCATCAGAATTCTACAGCAGCATGACAAGCGAATTATTACATAAAAGATGATACACATTACCTCTCCAGGTCAAGCTACAATCCCTTATTTGGATGTCATTTTTAAAATTACAGCTTTAATAACTCGCGCATCATTCTAGTCCAGACACTATGCTCTTCACTTTCAGAGAACGTTTCCTGAAAATGAAGGTTTTGCTACTTCTGTGTAGTTTTTGGTGAATGCTACCAGTACTGATAATAAAGATTGGTAACGCTTCTTCTGAAACAGATGCATCTATTTCATTTAATTTTGTCAGAGCTCTCCAGAAACAAAAGTGACAAAAGGACCTGCCTTCTTAAACCAAGTTTTATAGTTTGGTTTCGTAGTTAAAGCTGGCTGGAATTAGTTATCTTTTGCCCGACAGCTAACTTTCTATGCCACAGATCGATTTCTTGCCAAAAGTGCATTCATATCCAATAACAACAAAACAGGGGAGGAGGCGCATTAGAGCAAGCAAATGCATTCACATGTTCAGAATGCAGTCGGAGGCAGGAGACAATTAGAGAAGGAAATTCAAAGTATAAGGCATTTCCTGAGGATTAATGAGTGGGTGGTAGTGTTTGATAGTCAAGGGCAGGATGGGCTCTGCAACCAGCACAATTCATTAATCCCCCAGGCAACACAAAATGGGATCCTGCTAATTTTTTTTTCCTTTTTGCTGCACTCGCTATTTTCCTTAGCATTTAATTAAAATTTCCATTTACTCTGACACCATTGTTCCTTCGGAGCCCAACGCTGTCTGTATGTCTGAACAGTGCTACTGTGGTAAATGACATCTATAAAATTATGGAATTAATACCTGGTGCAAAAGGCTAGATAACTTTTCATGTTTAAGAGAGTTCTAATCTTCTCCTAAAGACTAAGAACGTTCTCTGCCTTAGAAACAGAAAGGGCTCAGCAGATGTGATCCTTTCCTCTAATGTACAAGCTGCTTGATGGCCTCCATTATCCTAGTGGTAGCAGACAAAGAGAGAATCGAGTATTGGAGAGACGAAGTGATTTTCAAGCCTCCTTTCAGCTCCTTAGGAAGCCACATACACTAATGCACTACTTAACATGTCCCAAATCAGCAACCATCCCCTCCATCATCATAACTAACCTGTGACTGGTGCATCTATGTCGAGCAAATTTTTTTCCTGGCGGAGAATTGAAGCTCCTTCTGTTATTATTCTCAAAGCAACGCTCTCTTCCAGTCTCCCTTCTTTCATAAGGTGTGCCTTTAAGATATCCACACGGGGTTTTCCATCATTATCAAACACTTCCTTAGCTGTGAGCCGGTGACTTGGAGGAAATGGGACAGCTGAGTGGAAAAGAGAAAACAAAAATATCTGGTCACTTTTTACAGTAAGGCCTCTATGACTGACAATATCACATTTCAAAAGATATCTCTGCTGCAAAACACTGTTAACATGAATTTTCTACCACCTCTTATAATTTGCGGTTTAAATTGTACATAGATTATCAAGGATACCATTAAAGCGCGTATATTCTGCAGGCTACGTTATTCACGCATGCAAGAACAACTAATTCACGCTTATAAAAAATTGAAAGGAAGATTCAGGCCATATTTACAGGTAGATACATTCAAAGAAGGCCCCCAAAAGGCATGGGAATGTCAGGGAAAGAAGGGAATGGAGCTTAAACTGCTCTAGTAGCACTAGAGAATGTTGATATAATGCTCCATTCCATTAAGAGCATAAAATGCACAAACAAGTGCAATATTTAATTTCCGTGCATGGACGTGCATAGATACACTCCAATTAAAATGCTAAAACCCAAGACAGACCTCTCTCTAACGACCTGGGGTCGGGGGCTGGAAGATGTCTTCCCTCTATAAGCAGTAGTTAGCTACACAAGATACATTTGAAGCCCATCAAAGTGCGCCTGAGTGCCAAACAGACCACTCCAGCAAAGGCAGGGCAGAGGATGTATCAGCCTGCGGTTGGAAATGAATGAATAAATAGGCAGGTTGCCCTAGCAACATGGCAGCAACTAGCGAGCTGCGTACTGCCGTCAAGTAAGGTCTGAGGCGCACAGCAAACTTCAGATGCTCCTGCTCTCGCTCTCCGCGAGCCAGCTGGAGCGAGAAGGCTCGGAGGTGATGCTGGCAGCTGCCAGGATGAGGCTGGAGCATTATCCCAGCTTAACCCCTTTTCCCTCGGAGTTCAATCGGAGTGGCATTAGGCACCACCTGCCTTGCCAGCCACGGGGTAATTATACAGATCCCTGCCACAGCTGCAGGAGGGTCAGGTTATTCGGGAGCTCCGAGCAGGGAGAGGTGGCCGCTGCAGGGCTGGTCTCAGCTGGCCGCATCTGCAGTGCAACCCCGTCCCTGACAAAGGGCCTTGAAACCCTAACGCAGCGGATCAATGTATCTGTTAGCTTCAATTTTCTTCTCGTTTCACAATTAGCGTACTTCAGAAACAGCTCACAAATCACACACGCCATTTAAAGCCCAAGCCAAGAACTCTTCATTTACACTACCAGAAGTAACAGAGCAGATAATAAACAAATTCACTTTGTGCAGTTATTTTCAACAGATACCTTAAACACAAACATCTTCAGAAAATGCTTTTTTTGCGGGGAGGGGAGCTCAATTTTTTTTTTTCCTTTTTGCTGCCCCAACTCCAGTAGTCCATTCACTGAAATAGTCTAGTGTGGACTAATGAATGTGGGTCTTCGCCACACACTGAAGCCCGACTGCTCTCGGACTTACACGTGGGAGAAGGTGGAAATATATGACATCCCTTGAAACCACCAGGATTCTCCTGAAGCAATGACACCTACAACCAACAATGAAGTTAAAACACAGCCCTCAGCTCTGGAAAGCCCTGCCACAGATCCGTGATGATGATCTCGCTCAATCGACAAGAACTCCTAGACTGCTTTAAATTAGTTTATGTTTTGAACGGTATTTCTATGGTAAGAGGTAGGCTGTTGGAAGACCAAAACCTCATCCCACTTTTTGCAGCTACTGCAGTTAAGCCTATCCCATGACACTCACAAAAATGAGGTTACATGCTTTGTCAATCTTTCACATGTATCTGCAGCAGACCCTCAAAAGCAGGACAGCTATATACATGAGCTATAAACATTATGCAACACAGAAAAAGAATAATCATTGCAAGAAAAAGGAAGGTGAATGAGAACTCAGCAGTTCTCCAAGCCTCCATCCTCCTTCTGAAAAACAAAACCAAACCAAACAAACAAAAAACCCCCCCAACAAAACCAAAAACCAAAACCCCAGAAGGCTAGCTAGTCCTAATGATCCTGCGTTTCCTACGTGGAGAAAGGAAAAGAGGGAAAAGTTGTTAGACATCTCCAATCAGTTTGGCTGGAAGAAGCACATGCCATTAGTTGGCATTCCTTTGCAAGACAACCACCTCTGTTCTTCTCCAAAGGTATCATGGTGTAAAAACCTATGCAACATACTATTATTTTGAGGTAACTACCGTATATGCATGTATGCTGAAAGGAGATTTTTACATTTATAAAGATAGAGCAAAACAGACAAGCAAGCGAGCAAGCAAAGGCTATGAAATGTTACCTACTGATTAAGAGAAATATATGGCATTCACTGCAGCACTGCAAGAGCTCTGCAGGCAGATTTCTAACAAACATGTACCAGTGGCTAATTAAAGAAAAAAAAGATACTGTTCCAATAGCAGATGATTAATGATTAATTAGCAAAAACATGAGCGACTGAATAGAGCACAAATTGCATCTTCCATTATGAGAATATTAATTTTGTATGTACGCATACACAGAGCTTCCAGAGAACAACGTAAGAAATGGTCGTGTTCACGTGGAAGTCAGTTAAACATCGTTCTTTACTGGTATCACCCACAAATGCCTGGATCAACCAGAATCCTTTTATAAATATAATAAACATTTAATTTCTATTGCTTTATATATAGCAACATTACCATCTGAATGCAAGGGTATCCATCAGCTTCTTCATACCTGCGTTCTTCTTCCGCTTTTTTTAAACCTATGTTATTAGCCCTTGCAACAAATAAGTCTTTCTCTCCCAGTGGTTTTGCTTTTATCAGAAATAAAACTGAAAGCCTCATCAGACAGCAACTGTGCACACAGCACAGACAAGGGGGAAGAGCATGGAGCTGGGAGAGGAGCCCACCAGGGAAAGGCAGGAGGAGGAAGGAGCGGTGGCTTGTACCGCCAGCACTGAGCTCCTCGCCACGGCACAGGCTCAGGGGACGTTTTTGTAAAAAGAGGTGGGAACCTGTATTAAGCAAAGGCCGTAAAAAAGGGAGAGGTGATAAAATTTGTGTGTGCATACCACATGTATTTTTAGGAAGTTCAGTGACGAATCCCCACTATAAGACCACCACGCAAGAAAGTCATTCGTGCTTGTCCATACTCTGTAAAACTTTAAACCTGGACTGGTCTCCACCTCCATTTACATCTATTTCTTTGTATTGGCATTAAAAAAAACCAAACCAAACAAAACCAACCAACTATTCACCATGGGAAATACTACCCTGGTGGTTTGGTAATAACACACAGACCACAACAAAAAGCAAAGAAACAAAGTTTTTAACCCTTTACCTCAGCCTGTCAGTAGCATCCTCCCGAGATCTGAAAACACAAGAAAATACTCTTGAACCGCTTACTGTTTTTTTTCCTTGTGCTATCAGGTCTCTTGAGCATGTTCCAGCAAATGGAGAAAAAGATCAAGCTGCTATTTTACTGTTCTTGCAGGCTCCTGCAAAACCCATCTTACCGATAACACAGCCACTGCAAAGGTCAGACACATCATTACTGTTTCTCTCAAATATTAAGCAGCCTCTCTAGAACAACTAAATAAACCATGAAGAGCTGTGCTTAATTAGAGTGGACCATGTGTGCACATATAAATAAAATACAAGCATGTGGCAAAGCAAGCATTATTTTGTTTATATATTATTAATTTTAAAATGAAGCTGTACACTAATTAATACTCTCAGAAGAGGCTGCCCATAAGAAAAACTTTCATCAATATTCAAGCTCCTTCCAAATTAACTCCCTCTGTGATGCTTGTCCTGTAATTTCGCATAACTTATGTTGTATGTCTGTATGTAACTATGTTTACAGCACACCATACTTTTATGAAAAATAACTGCTTTCCTCTTCATTTGTAAAGAAAACACACCAATAACTATCATCATCTCAATAACCCAGTGCATTGCATTTGTCCGATGGCAATTTGCAATTCTGCATTTTGAGAAGCATTTGCACTATAGCAGTAGCTAGAGCACAAGTTCTTAAACAGGTCAACATGGTATGCACTATGCATACCATATATATACATATGGTATACATATATGGTATACAGTGAGTGCTCTACACAGGCAAAAAAAGTCAGGTCACTCTGCAGCTGTATTTTTTTATATCTACTTATTCATAATCTTCAGACTCAGGATACATAATTTTTTTCCCATCTCAAACTCCAACAAAACTGTATTTTTGAAAGCCAGGAACATTTTTTAATAGCCAATTAACACTTTTTGCAGGCTGACTTTGAAAATCTACCCCCGTTTTACAATGTGGTTCAACACATGGCACATTCTTGGGCATTCCTGCTGAACAACATCATCCATACTGGAGTATTTACTATTTAATCAGAGTTCTGCATTTCCATACCATGTCACGTCTGACCAAAGCTACGGTCCAGTATATAAAGAAAGATCAACTTTTTGACAATAGTTTAACACTACATAATTCTGAGCATGTTCCTGTACAGTTGCCTACGAATTTCTGGCTTGCAGGGTTACTATGAACCAAAAGGGAAAGAACGACGAATTTCCCCCCGCCCAAGAACACTGCTTACTGCAGGTGACAGACAGGAACAAGAGGATGAGTCACTACCATCCACAGCTGCGAAGGGGAACAGAGCAAAACCTCCCAGGCAGCGCGGGCCTCACCAAAGCGGCGGGAAAGGGCGCTGCCAAAATGCTCAGCCGCGCAGGACATGGAGTTCTCACATGACAAACGTCCCCCTCCACAGATTTCCTCAGGTGGCACATGGATGATGCTTTCATCTCCATGCATAAGTTATCTGGTGACAGATTCACCATTCAAACACATTGGATTACTGGGATTTTTTTTTTTTTTTTACCTACAGCTTTTTTTCTTAGCAGGTATTTTTTAGGAGTAGTATACAGAAGGGTGAGTTATTCAGAAGACAGAATTTCTTTTTGATATAAAAAATTGTACTATAGCATTCAGAATGTGTGCAATTTCTTACTAGTTTTTTGTCCACTTGAATTTCAGAGAGGAAAATATGTCTCTACCTGGTAAAAATAAATCCAACTATTTATATGACAGCGTAAGACTCAGACCAAATTTTCTCAGTAGAATTCATATTCTTTTATTTTCTAACAAAAACTATCAGGTTTCATTTTACATTAGCTCCTTTCATTAAGAGCAGGCACACGCAATGTAAAGCCTGCCTGGTAGCTATTCCTGATTTGGAAACATCACTGGAATTAGCAACCCCTTTCTAAGAGATCAAACTTCCATGTGCCATTTTAAGACATTATGTATTTGAGGACTAATTTCTTTACTAAATCTGCTCATTGGATTTTCACTAAACAGTTTGACAAAACTCAATAATTGCTGATATGGTTAAAGAGTTGGAAATTAAAATCTGAAAAATAAATCTACAGTATAAAATAATACAAAACTAGGAGGATTCCTATAGAAATTTAGCATTAATGTTTCCCTATGGCCAAGAAGTTCTTGCAGTGTAATCAGAAGTGCTCAACACAGCTGTATTTGTCTAAAGATGTAATTAAATCAGCGTCACTCAAGAAGAAGGTATGTTGCCTCACAGAAAGCTGAGGGTTACACTGGGTGAGCTAGGCAATACTGCATAAAGAAACAGTCCATCAAAAAGAAGGTGCTGTTGCATTAAGTCACCTTAGAGTAACAGCACCTGTAAACAAAATCGGGAACAGACAAGAGTCATTCCTCGACAAAGCCCACATACACCAAATTTAGAGAGAAAACAGAAAGAAAAGAGTTCCTTTGATAGATATCTCAGCTGCCAGCATGGAAAACAGGCCACTTGAGAAGAGGCAGTAGCACCTGTGACCCAGAAATAATCATTATCAATAGATTTGGCAGTCTGTTGTGGCAAAAATGGTCAGTTTTTACCCAAGGCCACTGACTCCTCTTCATGTAACATGTCGGGGGGAGCATTTTTCTCAAGGAACAGTTGGGGGCAATAAAACCCACCACAACAGAGCTGCTTAATTGCTGTTGAAGTCGTTACCCAATTCCAGTCCTTGGTGTCATCACCAGAAGGTACTACAGGTTGGCAAGGAAACTGCTTCACAGAAGACTGAGACGAGCCTTGCTAGCATTATTTCTTGATGTACGACGGCTCAAAATAAAAAAAAATAAAGAAGAAAATAACAAAGATGCTTAATCAAATATCCGAGTTCTGATGACTATTTTTAATATCTTTTGACATTTCAGTCACAACTGGAGAACACAACAGCAAAGATGGAATTGGCTCAGAGAAGCTCACCTAACTGTGGACAGAGGCTATGCTAGGAAGGTGTTTGTAAAGGAAGGGCTATGCCAGTCATGTAGCGTCCCCAACATATTGCCATGTTGTTTCCAGATGCTAAGGCACTTGATGTGGCCTTCTAATCAGTATGCTTCACCCCTTCACTCCCCGTGTGAAATGCCCCACCTGAAGCTGAACAGAAATATGGAGGAAAATAATAGACTAGAATAGATTATTTCAGTTGGAAGGGACCTACAACGATCATCTAGTCCAACTGCCTGACCAAATCAGGGCTGACCAAAACTTAAAGCATCTTGTTAAGGGCATCGTCAAATGTCTCAAACACTGACAGGCTTGGGGCATTGACCCCCTCTCTAGGAAACCCGTTTCAGTGTTTGACCACCCTCTCCGTAAAAAAATGCTTCCTAATATCCAGTCTAAACCTCCCCTGGTGCAGCTCTGAACCATTCCCACACGTCCTATCACTGGACACCAGGGAGAAGAGCTCAGCACCTCCCTCTCCACTTCCCCTCCTCAGAAAGCTGCAGAGAGCAATGAGGTCACCCCTCAGCCTCCTTTTCTCCAAACTAGACAAGCCAAAAGTCCTCAGCTGCTCCTCATAGGCCATGCCTTCCAGCCCTTTCACCAGCTTTGTTGCCCTTCTCTGGACGCACTGAAGAACCTTCACATCCTTCTTAAACTGTAGGGCCCAGAACTGCACACAGGACTCCAGGTGAGGCTGCAGCAATGCTGAACACAGCGGGATAATCACCTCTTTTGACCGGCTGGTTGTGTTGTGTTTGATGCACCCCAGCATGGGGTTTGCCCTCTTGGCTGCCAGGGCACGCTGCTGACTCACGTCGAGCCTGCTGCCAGCCAGCACCCCCAGATCCCTTTCTGCAGGGCTGCTCGCCAGCCACTCCTCTCCCAGTTTATACTTGTGCCTGGCGTTACTCCATCCTAGGTGCAGAATCCGGCATTTACACTTGTTAAATTTCATCCCATTAATCATAGCCCAATGCTCCAATCTATCTAGATCCCTCTGCAAGCTCTCCTGTCCCTCAAGAGAGTCAACAGCATCTCCCAGTTTGGTATCATCAGCAAACTTGCTAATGGTGCATTCAATCCCTGCATCCGGAGTGTTGATAAATATATTGAACAGAACTGGCCCTAGAATTGAACCCTGGGGAACACCGCTGGTGACAGGTCACCAGCCAGATGTAGCCCCATTCACTACAACCCTTCGAGCTCTCCCCTCAGCCAGTTCTCCACCCAGCACACCATAAACCCGCTCATCCCACAGCTGGACAACTTGTCCAGAAGGATGCTGTGAGGGACACAGACAAGCCATTCAAGCATGCCACAAGCAGTCCTTATGTAGGATAACTCTGTGATACCTATGGGAAGAAAACTCTTGACACAAAACACTTTTGCAGGATTTGAGCCTCAAACTTGCAAAAGGAAAGATTAAGTCTCACCCCCCTGTAGCACCCTGCTGCTTCAGAGGAGAAGGCTGCATCCGACCTGCGGCGAAGCAGGGACTGCACATTGTGCCGGCAGCTATTTCGTTACCTCTCAACGACGCGGATACATTTTTGACAGGATAATCTCGTCTCAACTGCCTCCCTCATTTCAACGGGCACACAGGGACCTTTTTGCAAACAGATGAGTGACACAGCAGAGAGGAAGGGCACCGAAAGTCACCATTAACTTGGAACCACAGAACGGGGCTGAAATCCTGTCATTTCTACCAAATTACCCAGCTGAGGTAAGAGTATTTCAGTGTCCTCAAATCTGAACTCCTACTGGTGTCTTTCCAACTAAGTTACCCATTCTCAGAGGATTAAAGGTCACAGTACTACCCCTTCCCACCACTTCAGGAATTGCTATGGTCTTTTCATTATGTTACTGGCCTTCTCCAGAATATACAGTACCTAACAATAAGAAAAGTATATAGCAACATTTTTCTTCAACTCTTTAAAAGAACATAACCAATCTCCTCATAAACTCAGGTCAAATTCTACTTGAAAAGAACAACCATAAGTAGCTATGCCACCTTAAGTCACCACACACACACATAAAAAAATCCTTAAAAAAAAAAAAAACAACCAAACAAAAAACAGCCACCAATATAGGATTTGATGTTCTTCACATTTACCACAGGAAACCCTAAAAACCCTAAAGAAGAATTCACATAAAGGAGTTCTTCAAAAGGGTTAGAGCAGTGACACATTATTCTTACTCTGGGCTCAAACGAAGAGTAATAAAACACACAAAGGCCTGGATAAACACACAAGATTCCCTTGGTGGTTTGATTTTCGTCTGGTGAATTGAGTGACACGTACCCATCCTAACTGCTCTGAACACTTTTATAATAAATTAAAGCATTGATATCAGTAACACACAAATTTGGACTACCGTAACCAGCCAAATTTAATCTTCAATCATTATCGAACAATCAGCAATAAAAATGTTTTCCAGTTTCTAAAAAAAAAACAAAACTGAAAAAAATGACAACATCAAAACTTTTACAGCAGAACATTTACAGGCAACAGACACACCAGAAAGCACACCCTGAGCGCCTAGGAAGAGGTACAGGTTGGAAAGGGGAAGGGAAGGAGGTACGCTTTAAAAGACTTGCCTGAAAGAAAAGTCTCAGAACTCAAAGAAACTGGCCTATTTGAAATATCAAATTATAGGGTATGCGGTTATTTACTAACAGCATTCCCAGAGTATCTTTTGGCCAGCTACTGGAATAAGCAAACAAATCCTACCAGTCTTATAGAGCACAAAGCAACATGCGTCCCTATAAAATATTACAAAAAATATATCCTTTCCCTGTGATCGAGATCATACGCAAGTATCTTTGACATTTATTATCCCCTCCTGTCCACAGTTTATGGATAAAAAACAACTACAAAATAAAATAGAGAGGAAAAATTCAGTTTAACAGGAAACATTCCCAGTTAGGACCAACACATGCAGTTAAAACTGGAAAATGTGATCGTAGCTTCCTGGCCTCATCAGCAAAGTTTGTTTTTCTACTTTGTGTGTTACACCCAAGTTTTTCCATAGGCGTCCAACTGCATACTGTTGAGTTTTGTTTTTATTAGCTTTTGGAACAGAGAACAATAATTATGCAGAGTTTAAATTCCTTTATAGGAACAATTCATTTGGAGAAAACAAAGTCAGGGGAAAAAAACCTTGTAACAATGGAAAATACCAAAGGTCTTCCAAGACTTAGATAAGGAATCAGGCGTACTCCTCCATCCCCCGAAATACTTGAGTGATGGATAATTTCTTTTCGACGGTAAGTCTTTGCTGTTGTTCCTAATTGGAAGCTATTAGGAAATGATCACATGTGAAATTATTTCAATGTATTGGGAAAAAAATAATTGATTCCAGGACCCAAATAACCTTCGGGTGTCAATACAGATTTATGGCACCATTTTCTTCTGACTTTCTGGTTCAACCTACTTCAGTCAGCTGACACTACCAAATTTCAGCCTCTTATCTGGCAACGTAGCTGAAAGGAGCACTGCAGACCACTCCGCACCTAACAACTGAAGTCTTAGTTAAGACCCTCTCACACCTTTTGAGCATAACAGGGTACCATTACGAAGTTTGGTCAGAAGTCAGGTTAGCTTCGAGGTCTACTTCAAAGTCTCCAGTGATATGCGAAAGACAAGCAAACATCCTTTCCTTTCCAAAGCTGCTCCATCAGGACAAGGTTTAAATACAATGACGATTTAGCTTCCAAAAATTGACTACTGTGCACAGTCTGGCATTAGTCACACAGATTTGTTAAAACCAGTCCTAGAAGGAGAGATGACGAAGTGCAGGTAAAGCAACCTTTATTTGCAGATACTCTGTTTTCTAACACTGCTTAAACATTACATTACAGAAGTTGCTCTGCTTAAATGTCAGCCTGCAGAAGTTGCTTCCTGGAACAAGAAATGCCAGCTCACCTCTTGCTGCTACATGAAAGTCAAGAAGCTATTCACTGGGCAGAGGAAATGGAAATTCCTGCTAGCGTTACAAAGTAATCCTTAAAAAAAAAAAATAAAAAATCTTACATTTCAAATTTAGGATATTTTGGCATCTAGCAATCAATACCTTGCCCAAAGAGCCTACAGGGCAAAGACAAGGAGATAGGGATGCTAACAGAGCTCAGTACTTCACTGCCTGCATCTTCCAGGCTCTAAGCTGCTAATGCTGACCAAAGGACTTGCAAGTAGCATCTTTGAATCATATAAGTTTTAGTTTATTTAATTTTTTTTAAAAAAGCAAACCTTGGGGAAAACAAACAAACAAAAAACTCAAACACTTTACCTAAGCCAATGAATAGCAGGATGTGAAGAACACTTAAAACATTAATGTCTGAACTATTCCATGTGAATCAAATAAAAAAAAAAAATCATGCTGACCCGTAAATGTTAACCTGGTTTATTATTTTGCTGGTGATGAGGCATGCAGTAAGTAGCAGATCTGCACCAACACTTCATGAATCAGTCAGACAAGGCCAAAACTGTGTAAATTAAAGAGTAAAGCCTTACAAATATAAATATATGGACTCAGTGCAGCAGGAGCCAGATTAACCTTAAAAAATAGTTGGAAAAAGCAGCTGGTTTTTTTTTTTTGGTTTGGGTTTTTTTGGTTTTGTGTTTTTTTGGTTTTGTGTTTGTTTTTTGGTTTTGGTTTGTTTTTTTTTTTCCCCAATCCTGAACAGCTTTGCTTGTTTTAGTAGCATTTTTGCCTTTGACAGAAGTTTTAAATCAGCACACTTCTGCACAAGTGAATCTATGACTCATACTGTTTATGCTGTATGAGGAACTGGCCAAGCTCTACATATATTAGTGTGAAAAACATAATTTCAAAATTACATTAAAACTGAATTCTGCTTGTTCAGCCATAATCAATAGACAGGAAACACAGGACAGGCATAAAAAAACTGCACCTGATTATATACAAAACCTAATTTGTCCCAGGTTACACCTATTACTGATCCAATAACAGCCCTTTCTTGTTTAGGGGTCAGGTCATATACCTGCAAAAACAGCAACATAAAAAGGTACTAGTCATTTTTTGTGGTTTTTTTCCTCTGCAGTTTAACAGCTAAATACCAACAGTCTTCACAGCATGGTTTGGCTTTGTCTAGATTGGGATTTAGGGACATACACATCACGTTACACAGAGTCATATTAAAAAACCCCAAACCACCACAGTCTTTACTAAATACTCAAAGACAGTTTAAATGACTGGCTTCTCCTGGAACTGAACTTTAATCAACTCAGCACGTGCTCAGCACAATTTGTTCCATCTTGCCCGATATCGGAGATACTGCTTGCCAGTTCAAACTAGAACTTTAATAGGGAAATTCAGCCCTTCATTTTCAGAAAGGGCACGAGCAGAAGGCAAAGGGTACGTAAGCCTTCCATGGGCCCTGTAAGCGACGGTGCCTTTTGCTCTCAATGAAAAGAATTGAAACTCTTCCAGTACATTGTATGAACTGATTCCCAACAACAACTTGTTCTTCTTCCAACAGGCTCAAAGAACTAATTTTCTTGTGATGTTATTACAGTTCGCATAGATTGACGCTAAAGATTATGGACCACATTCACCACTGCACTATGACTCTGTAATGCCATTAAACAAATGTTCTTTCTAATCCAGCATTAACGAATCACACTGTGAGCTTTGAAATGGGGTTCAGCTGGCTCTCAATGTCTAAACAAAATTTACCAAACCAAACCCAGTGACACTGGCATTAATTTGAAGTAAAGTGGCTGTGAATCAGCCCTGGTGTTTTCGTTCGATTTTCATGGCTCGCCTCTACCAACGCTTACACCATGGAGCGTCCGAACGGAAATTCTGCCTTGGACTCATCTCCAAAGCATATTTATTTCCATCAACTAAGCTGGCCTGCTGTAGAAAGTTGTTTTTATTTTAGAAGTAACACAAGGAGGATTGTAAAAAAAAAAAAAAAAAAATTTTTTTTTTTTTTTTAAATTTTAAAAGGCAAGTTTTTGTTGATTGGACGATTATGTGCTTTAATAGGCTTTTGTTTTTTTAACTGTTGTTCTGGATTTTATCTGGGTATACGTGGCAGCAGAGTTTCAAAGCCCTCAGTGTAAGCTTCTAGTCCTGTATTTAAAAGGATATTTAATCCAAATCCTCCTTTTATTTATTAAAGATGCTTTTATATTTTTTGTAGAGCACATCTTCCCTCAAATCTCAACTGCTGCATAATAAATTGGTTGGATAAAAATAAATGTCTAAACTTGCCATTTTGCTGATATTCTCTGAAACATCCTGTTCTTGAGCAGAACACTGGAGTTTAAAAAAGCAGCTTTATGAGGCTATGAGAGAATCAGAGACCTGTGCTTTATTCCCAAGCCTGCTGTGTGCAAGCAATTTAATCTTCGCTTGCCCATGACTACACCCACAGAGAGACCTCAGCACTGGGGCGCTCAGTTCTGTCATCCACCGGCGTGTGTTAGGCACGGTGGCCCTGCGAAGGATGCCTGCGTGGAGACCAGCACAGCACAACAGGACATCCAGCACCCTTTCCAAAAAAGCCAGCGAATGAGCACAGTTACCAGAGAGAAACCAAGAAGAGCAGACTCTTTCATCTGCTAACGGTGAGGTGGAGGGAGGCCCTTTCGGTCACCCCTCAGGTCTCAAATCTCTTAGTGCAGAACAGGTCACTTATTTCAAACCAAGATCAAAAGGTATTTCAATCAGCCAGAGCTCACTTCACTCAGTGAATTGCTGTGGCTGAGAGACCTTAGCTCAATACCATCTCCTCTTCTCTTGGTGAATGTCTCAGCTATAGACCCGTCCAAGCTGAGGTTTGGAGGACTTCTCCCCCACCCTGACCGAGCCCAAAATACTTTTCCAAAGACAACTTAAAAGCCCTGAATCAGACGGGAGATGAGGAAATGTGATGCTGGAACCTAGGCAGATGTAGGTAGCAGGCAGTGGGGAAACTGAACTCATGCCTTCTGCTCCGAAGACCGCTTCTACATTTGACATTCGGTGGTCACTGGGCATAAATAAGGCCTCATCTGTCCTAGGGTCAGGAATTTTGACAGCAGCATTCCTCTCCTGCACAAGCAACTTTCCTCTGGTCCTAAGGAGTATGAATTTTTTTTTTTTTTAATACTAAGCAGTTAAGTTTTCAAGAGAAGCTGAGGAAATTGTCTTTTCCTCCAGGAAGAAGTAATAGTGTTACTGCACCTTCCCAGAAGGTGAGAAATTCTATTCCTCCTTGAACTGAAAAGTTTTAATTAACCTGGGATGCAGCTATGGCTACAGGATTAAGGGGGGAGAAGAATGGAGGGACAACCGTGCACATTATTGCTGCAGCATGGCAGGATTGCAGTGTGCATACATTTATAGAAGATATTATTAATAATGAATGTTAGGATAAATAAAATTAAGATGTTTTCCACATAAGGAACAGAAGTGGCAAACGGGAATCAAGTGCTCTAGCAAAGATCTCAAGTCAGGTTTTCTGTAGGTTTTCTGCTTATACATGAAAGTAAGCATCCTTAGCCAGAGGAGAAGCCACAGATGCTGTTTCTCATGGAAATACCAACCCAGATCTATTTGCCAATGGATCGCAAATGATAAAACTAGCCTACACATTCTCACTGGTTCTTAATCTCTCAAGACCATTTGCTTACTGTATTACCAAGAGATGAGCTTATCTGTAAGGTTCATCAGATTTTTTTGATTAAATGACCAAGAAGAAGGAATTTATCTATCAAGAAACAGGAATTTATCTATCTGAAATATCATTATACTGACATTACTGATCTAACTAATATAGCTGGCCTACTACCTTATTACCATAATGAAGCAAAGCAGCATAAGGCAAAGCAGGACCTAGAGAAGCAAGCCATAATCACAACCTAGCACCAAGAAGCCATCCAGCATATCCAATCCATGAATGTGCCAGTTGGTTTTTCTCTTAGAGAGCGTGCTGCACTCTTCTCTTTTGTTAGATGCATTACTTCATTTCTGTGTGTCATCTTGACTCAAGGAAAACAACTCTGACTTAAGTGGAACATAGGGTTGTTAGTGCTTTTATTCAAATATCAAGGGGCTAGTTTCTACTACTTGTAAATGAAAGAAGCATCTTTCCAAGACTGCAGTTACCTCTTACACTGAACAATGGGTTTGCATTAAGTGTATAATAAAGACCTGCAGATAAAAGGCATACTTCACAACTCAATCGAGGGGGCACAAGGTGGCAGGAGGCCAGAGAATTCACCAGTTCTTGCTTCATGCAGATCTCCCCACTGGTGCAAGAGAGGCAGCAAGAAGGTCAGAGAAGCTCAGGGGAAGAGAAAACTTCACAGCCTGAACAAGGAGTGGGAAAACAAGCAGGAAAAAAATAATAGGGAAAAGAGTTTGGGTGCTCAACACATCCTGAAAGAGATCTGGTATGTACTCATGCAGTATGTATATACTCATGCAGTTTTAATAAAGCCTTAGGAAACAGTAATCAACAAAATTACCCCTCACGCTTTTTCTTTCTCCTACACAAAACAATCTCCAAGACCTCCGGTGTACAGCTGGCCTCTAAAATCAAATGGAGTAAAAATACCAACATGAGACCTGGTAATTCCCCCAAGGCATCCAAAATTTAGAAATATTTAGGTTTTGGAATTGTCCTTTCTTTCACTCTGTTTTAAAAGCAAACTTCTGATGTACCACATATTCAAAACTCCTGGCACGGCCTCACTGGGTTGTAAGCTTGACCTGTGATTTGATAATACATGTGCAGCAAAACCTCTGAGGTGATGCTGTGTGCTGACGAACACCCTGATGCAACCCTGACTAGGCTAGGTGAAAACATCACAGAAGGAGCAAAATATTTGCTACATCTCTCAGCTGAGCCTCCAGCAGGGATCCTGCAGATGCCTGGTATTTACTTGCAAGACGAGCACTTCAAATCACCTCTGTCAAGGCTTGCTATGGTTCTCTCTGTGATAAGAGCATGAACACCTTTGCAAAGTGGTTTGCTGTTCAGAGAAGGGCAAAGCTCACCTAGTTTTGACCATATGCGAGAATGACATTAAAAAAGGGTACACAATATCATTAACTGGAAGATGGAGTCGAAATATGCACCTTACTGATGGGAAAGGTATGTGAAGATTGCATAGCCAGTACCTCATCACCACTTCTCTGGATATGCTATGACCAAGGCAACAGGTACTACAGGGAACAGTGTAAACAAAAGGAAGCACCTTTAAAATGTACAGAGCTATCCCAAACTGAGCAATTTGCCCTACACATTTTCAAGATCAAGAGGTTTTGTGGTTTTGTTGGTTTTTTTTTTTAAATACCTTCAGCTTTGCACAATTAAAAATAATTGCAAAAATTGCCATGATTATGCTTCTTGAAGTGATTTTTAACTTCTGTTACCTTGCACCATCTGCAGCAAATGTAGAAGTACCTGTTAGGTGGTCAGAGATTGCACCCAGACATGAAGTAGTTATAATACCTAACTGTGCACAATTATTCTAAACAAAACACACTGATATGTTTTGTATTTCATAGCCAATCTATTGAGGAAATAATGTACACCATAGCGGTACCAAGACATACTGCTGATGCCTTTGTCACACACTCTTACATGTTTAACAGTAAAGGAGTGAATTACGATTACAGAAATTGTAATGAATTTATATATCTCTGTGCCTGTGTTTGCGTGTGTTCATGCACTCAAGTAAAACCTATACAGATTACAGATTTTATCTATTAAAGCTCTGCAGAACCAGAGAGAAGTACCGGAGGCTGTACTGGCTTCTATTTCCTTTTCACACAACCAACCCCCTCCCCCCCCCCCCCCCCCCATAACGCACAGCAGAGAAGTTAAAAATGCTTCTCTAGGTTTGCTGACAGGTAACGTTACATTGTGCAGATGTGAACAATCGGCCACTTCTGAGAGTGCCACCCTAAGAAACGAAGCCAATTTTGTAAAAGTTTGGGGGAAGTATACATCTTAAATTCTCACCGCCTCAAATGAGAGATGCCAGCTGAATTCAAAAGGGTAATGGACACTAATCCACATGCTCCCAAACGCCTCAAGGATCGTATCTAGCAAACACACAGAATAGTTACACGGCTTCTAAACTGTACTAACCCTCGATCAATACAAATTCAAGCACAAACCCCCAAAAGCACATTACCACCAGAAATATCTGTTCCATTTGAAGAAGTTTTTGAGGGAATGGGTAAAAACAGATGAATCTTGGGGCTGTGAGTATCCCAGACAATTTGGATGCTTCAGATCCTTCTAAAATAATGTGTACTATACCCAAAGTGCACACCGAAAGAAAATCCTCAGTACAGGCTACCTTCATTTTCACCCAACCTTGCCTCTGTTCAAAGAGTATCTTCAGCAAAGCCATTATCTCCAGAAGCAATATTGCTCCGAGAGGAGAACACAAAAGTCTCTCATGTTCTATGGGCAGCCAGGGGGTAAGCTCCAGGTTTGAAGTATTGAAGTGCCCTCTTTTATCACCAGAAGACTCGAGGGAGAAGGTGAGCCTTTCAAAAGCCCTCCCCATTTCACAAAAAGTGCCTGTACAAACAAATTAAACCCAGGCAGACATTGCAGCTAAGTGCTCAACTGAGGGACAGATGCTTGTCTCTTCCTTACCCTAATGACTAATTTTTGATCAGGTATAAAATGCTTGCCCCGTTATGAAGGTCTCCAAAACACAATCAAAAAGGTACAGAATACCTTTGTTTCCAATTAAATAATCTACTTTTTAAAGTAAGTTTTCCAGCACAGAACACATTAGAAAGATGATAACAGTTCCCAGCCCCCCCATTCTGCTAACTGTTCCTCTGGAATATCACTGGAGAGCTGAAACAATATTTAAACTTGCTTCCACACTTTTTTTATAGTCTTTTCATATTTGTAACGTAACAGATACTACGCAGAGTGGAATGGCTGCTTTTCCTGGCTTAACTACAGCTTTCCAGAACGGCCTATAGTATTTCCTTGTAAACGCAGCTGAGAGTTGCATTATTAATACAACCTATGCACATCACCAAAAAGATAAAACATTCCAGTATAAAAAGAAAATCGCTTAAAGATAAATAAATTTATAAATAGAGTCAACAGAGATCAATAACCACCTTTGCATTAGGAATAACTTTGTTTTTTCCCCTAGAGCATGTTACAACTGGATACACAAAAGCATTTTTCTATATTTATTGAAACCAGCTCCTTGTAGACTATGTTGTAGAAGTCAGAACAAAAAAAGGCTCTACTTCAGACCAGAATGCTCCCAGTCCATTAATCTGGTTCCAGTTCTGACATGGAGGAAAGCATATCTTTTGTCATTCACTTCACACTTTTCCCAGTAGCATGTGTCTAAAAAGACTGCAGAATCTGCCTCTCTTAATCTGCTTCCTCCCCCCCCCCCAACATACTAAAAATATGATTAACCATCTCAATTGTACTTTACCATAAAAGAAAGCTGTATTTTTCACTATGCTTATACTGTATTGCATAAGACTTACTTAACAGAACTAATTCCTGTCATCTAGCATGTGCAAAATCTCAACGGGAGCTGCAAAGGCCTAAGTGATTTGCATCTAATTTGGTTTTGAAAACATGTCACTGTGTATCTTCTGAACACCGAAGTCCAATTTACGTCTTTTTATTACAATGCAATAAAATACTGTGGCTTGAGAGCGGGGAGGGGAATTATTACTCTCCAAAATCCAGCTACCACTCCACGTGTAACTCTTTCTATGCATTCTGCCTACCACCCATTGGTGGCCACCTAATCTGTTGGAGTCTATGAAAAAAAAGTTGGTGGTGGGGGGGGGTTTCGTTGGGTTTTTTTCCTATTTGGAGAAGCATATCCAAGAATTAATCCATCTTTGAATATGTAAATATTGCAATTCAGTTCAACATATATTCAAGCTCCAGAGAGTTTGGGTTTTTGCTCTTCATTTCAGCACGGCAGATTTCCTTCTTATCACAGCCTGCAGAACCAGTAAGGAGGTTTCCGTCAAAGCAAACAAGGCACAGCAGAGTGTACTTCAGAGCAAAGTAGCTCATTTAACCATGCAGGCCTCACACCACATGCACAGAGCCTTTGTTTATATTACCTCCCTGCTAGGAAAGGTTACTATGCTAAAACTAAGATATTTTGGTACTACAAGTCGTGGCAAAAGCTTGTCCAACAGTCTTCCTCCAACATAACTACACACGTTGGAAACATTCAAGGAGAAGCTGGATGGGGCTCTAAGCAACCTGATCTAGTTGAAGATGTCCCTGCCAATTGCAGGGGGGGGTGGACTAGGTGACCTTTAAAGGTCCCTTCCATCCCAAAGCAGTCTGTAACTCTATGTTCATTTTCCAACATGCTTGCCCTGCCACTCTCATGAAATACACTGATTATGCTACGTCATGTCCTGACTTGGTACATCAGGTGAAGAGAAGCTACGGCGGGAGTAATTTCAGCCCAACCTGAGCTACACAATCATTACTTAGTTTGCTTTGCCAGAGACCTGCCAGGAGCTGTGGAAACTCCTTGGCACAGAAGCTCATCGGTGTACTCCATCTCAAGTTCCTGACCAGAACTGGTAGGCTTCAGCTTCTTGAACCATTTTCCAAATCATTTTATTGAATGCTTGAATTAACAAGGGTTAATGCCATGCAGCTACAGACTTCCCTCTGTTTCTTTTTAAGGTATGAAGTGAAACCCCACAATTATCTACTATATTACTATTTCATTAATGCCCCCAGAAGTAATGCACAGCAGCAGCAATATCGCACAGATTGTGGAAAGAATATCTTTCGCCTCACAACTGGCAAGTTATTTTAGATTTTGTTTAAACTACAAAATAGTAGATTTGATTACAGTCATTATTTGCATAAAAGTTTCTTCCCTTCCCCTATCTATCTCCTTCAAACTTTGTTAATCTCTGACTGCTCTGCTCATAAAAAAGAAAGATCAGATATGGTTTAAGAGACATTTTGTTTTCCTGAATAGCTTTAAAAAACAGTCTTTAACAAAATCATCACCATTTTGTTAGACAAGGAGGAGACAACTTTATTTTCTAACAAAAAGGATGGTGAATGACAGGAAGGAAATTTGTGGTGTTGAAGATAGGGTAGCATTTCTAGGGTTGTCTTCTGGGGAAAAATGCAGAACATCCTACACTGAATTAGAGAGTCAGTAAAAAAGCACTGAGAACAAAAAAAGGAGACCATTTTCCTCCTTTATTTAAAAAGAAAAATTGGGGGCATGCAACCGAGACAGAAAGAGTTGCCTTTCTCACTCTTGCCACTATCAAGGTGATTGCAATGACTAGGATGATAACTGGTAAGGAACTCACCTTACAGACCCAGCACCCTGATCAGCCTTCCAGCGAACTATTGTCTGTGAAATAAGCAGCAAAACCAATCCCAGCCTTTCAAGTGTTCCCCTCACCCTTTCCCAGTTACTTTCACAAATGAACAAAAAGAGACTTGTTACAAAAATCTAGAACTCATCAGATATTGAATCAATTATTGGCCACCGCATGGCCAGCAATAACTTGCTTGGATTACCAATTCAGCATTTCCACTGTAAGACAGAGAATAATGCAACAACTTCGTTTTAGATGCACATTTAACTGGCTGCTCCATCAGCTCTGGACCGAGTCCATAAATGGCTTACTTTCCAGCGTAATTCACATTACAAATAAGATCCATTGACCTTTAAGAGGGAGCAGAAAAAAAAAGAGCAAACCAAAGTCTGGTTTAACTGCAAGTACAACTTTCTGAAGCACAAGTTGAGGCATTTTCAATTATCTTTTATCAAATACTCAGTGAAACAGAGGAGATTAAATTAAGTGCACTTCAACTGAATCATTTTCTGCAGAATCAAGCAGTCTCAAATTGCTCGGCAACTTGGTAAAGAGTAGAAAATCCTGCCCTTCTGTCATGTAAGTGAAAGGCAAGTACAAATGTATTATATATTACATTTGTATGACACAAAGGCTTTTCTAAGACTAATATTATCTTAGCATTAAGAACATAAAGATACTAACGTTTACTAAGTAGGATTTAGCACACAAGAAACAAAATCCTTTGTGCTTAATTTTTTGAATGTGTATTAACAAAGTCCACGACTGCCTCTGGGAATTTCCCAAAGCAGCAAAGAATCCATCCCTTATCCAGATGCAGGCAAATCAGCAAGCTCAGTCTCCAGTTTCTCAAGTTTTAACATTGTTGATCACGTTATTGTCATAGAATAACTTTCACTTTTTTCTTTGTTTAAAGATTAGACTAACAATAATCTCAAAGATTGCTGGATTAATTGCACCGTCATCCAAAAAGCAGTAACGTGAGTCTAAAAGATTTGTCCCAAACTATCCCCTGCTCCCCTAGATCCAAATAATGTTATAGTTTCCACCCTTCCTCATGCTAGTTCAGTATAGCATGCTGCAATTAAACCTTATAAAAATAAATAATCATATTAAATTTCAGTAATATTAATTTTTGACTCTTGCATTGCTGCCATTTTCTATTGAGGCACCGTCACACAATGTGCTTTGGCAAAACCTGCATCGTCATCAGGCTCTTTCAGCCCCCTGCTTTGATGCTACCTTTTGTAGGTTTAACCCTATAGAGAGCCTGTCAGCCTGAAAACCAAGAGAGTCAGCTGCATGAGGGCAGTTACCGCACTTTTAAGGTCTTTGAGTTCAAACTCAAACCTGTTTCACGGTTGTGCCCTGTGGGATGCATTAAAGAATCACATTACATGGATATCCAGTCTTTTTTCATTATCTGAAGATCTTAAAACCTGTGTCACTGTCCTAATCATTTGAAGATATTTAAATATTAAAATGAATACTTAATGGCAAATTCAGAAGGATAAATTCTACATTTAAAGCTTTACACTCAAACTTAATAGCTTCTGATTTAACTCCTTGGGGGGGAAAAAAACCCCTACTTACTAAATTCTCAGTCTTACAAAAATGTTATTTTTAAATTACTCGAGTCCTACGCTTGCACTTCATATGCTGGTACTATCACTGTCAGAATCTACCCTGCCCATAGTCAGGGGCAGATATGCAGGGAGATCTGTTAAATTGAATCACAAACTCTTAACCAGTAATCGTCACTGGAATCGGAAACCTCAGCTGACAGGACAAACAAAACAGTACTGAATTTATCGTTTTAGTATTTCCCTCTTCTGCAGGCAGCCAAAATGTTCTGACACATTTACGCACGTCAACTTTAGCAGCAGATGTCAAGCAAGTTAAGTTGTTTGTCTGTATTTCCCCCCCTCATGCTTAAAACCTTCCAAATGGAATCCCAGAACGTTTCCTGGCTAGAAGCTATGTATGAAGCTGTGTTTTCAAGAGGGGAAGAAAAAAAAAATTGTTTGGGATAATCCAGCAGGCAAGAAGAAAATGTTGTTCCTCACAGCAGATGCAAGGCAGAGGATGATGAATGGGTCTTCTGAGGTCCACAGAGTCCCAGAGAATGGAAAGAAAACATTGCATATCCGTATGAGGGACTGTGCTTTATTTTATAATGCCACAGCGTAGATAAAACATATTATGCCTTCCTCTACAAATGATGGGCCCTGGCAGAGACCCCAGAAGACAGAAGTGATCTAGTTTCCACAGCTGTCCCTCTTTCCTCAAACTTTACCCTGAAATTTTTAGGATGCATACTGGACTGTGTTCAAATTCTCTCTTCTCCCCGGGATTCCCCAGTAACGAGATGAACATACTGAAATCACTACTCCAGCAATGCTCACATACCGCAACTTCAAAATTAGTTAGATTTAATTGATTTGTGTTATAGATATTTCAGCACAAGAGCAAAAGGCTTGCTTCCCAGTGCACCAGGTCTATAAACTAGTAGTAGCGCATTACTTCTCATAGTGTACGGGAGAGCTGTATTGTGTAAAACACTAACAGTTCACTTAGCTGAACTAACTTCATACATTTTCCAGCAAAACACAATACAGAAGCATGCTGAATATGTATTCACTGCAAAAATCTTGCCACAGGGGAAAAAACGACTATCAAAAAGCAAAATATATACTTACATATGAATATGTTAACGGAGAAAGCTTAAAATCCCTTCCTCTGGAATTCAAAATGAACCAGGACATGCAATCACACTGCCTTTTGTTTTCTTTTTCCAGCACTAAAAAACAAAGTCTACCATCCATGCCATTTAACTCTACCTGGTTACTCGAGAAATGACATTTCAAACACTGTACTTGAACCACATTCTCTCCCTCATCTTCCAGTGTTCAGAAGCCCATATTGGAAAACCCTTACTGGCCAACCACAAAACAAACACATCCATGAGGCAAGGACAGAACAGGGGCATTCATGGTTCTCTGAATAATAGGCAGAGATAGTTAATTCAAAATACAAAAAGACAAAATAAAACCACATCCAGAAACAACCAACCTCTCCTGCAGCAGTAACAGGCAGTTACTTTGGTATAAATACTGAGCAGCTCTTTAAAGGTGAGTTTATACATAATGCATAGACAAGCCCTTCTTTCAAACAGGAGGCTGTATTGCCTGCCTTTGCCTTTATAGTACTGATGTTTTTTCCTTCCCTTACTTCCTTTTTGTGAAGCTTTAGGCCCAAGGAGAGGCTTACTCTTTTCCAGAATTGCAAATAACCCCTCAACATCTGGTAGCTTGCATTAGCTCAGCACTCCAAGGTTTGCCACAGAAATCAGGCAACATTCACCCCCAGAGACTCCACCAAGAAAATTCCTAACAATTTTCCCCCCCCTAGTATAAGGATTCCCAATTAGAATACTTCTCGTCCTCTTAGGAATGAGTATTTGTAACATGGCATGTCAGTCCGCAGGGTTTTATAGCTGTCACGGTATGGGGATACTTGGGGTTTGGGGTTTTTTGGTTTGTTTGGGGTTTTTTTCGTTTGTTTGGGTTGGTTTTTTTTTTTTTTTTTTTGTGTGTGCTAACATATCAAAACAGATATCTAACATGGCACTATGTTTGTATAAACAAGCATCATCATCATAATACAACCAAGCTTCTTGTTAGATTAGGATTAACTCCTACTTTTAAAAAAATAGAGGCATGGAAACACCTGGAGTTGAGGAACTTTGAGCCAGATATGTTTTTTACACTTGCTCTCAGTGGATTTCTTCCTCTCAAATTTTTAATTTACTTTTTGAATTCTTGCAAATTTTCATCATAGCTTACCACGGCAGTCAGAACAGCTTGTGGTAGACAGTGCTATAGCTTAACTACGCTGCGTGGTAGTCCAGAACTGCTCCGAACATTTAAGATGTAGGCACACCACTGTACAACGATGTCTTAAGATTCGTTCTTCATCTTTCCCCTAGTGATACCTGCCATTCGATTTGCTGCGCACTGCTTCGGCCTACTGAGCATCAAGCTCCTACCTTCCCAGAGTTACCCATGGGAAGATGATCCTGGAGCAACAACTAAGGGACAAGTGCAGGTCAGAGCCTAGCATGGTAGAACTGTAATTTTCTCATGTTTCCCATTTCCATGTGCGCACTCACATTTCTCTACATCGAACTTCATTTACAATTTTGTGGCTTAGTTAAGCAGCAGGATTGTAAAGGTAGTTGCACAGTTCTTTAGAGCTGACCCTTAACTACCCTGAATAAATTAGTACTTCATTACCTCACTGTTCACCTGCTCTTCCAGATCATTCATACAGCCAACACAACAGGGAGCAGAAATCTCATCTTATTTTTCCAATACGTATTACAAGGTTTCCAGCTTTCCACAGTTGATACTGCCTATTCCAAAGTGTATTTATACTTGGAAGTTACCGTTTGACATTTAGGGCTACGGAACACAGTGCTTTTCTGCAGGGGAAAAAAAAAAAAACAAAACAAAACACCCCACACTGTCTTACTCATACTCTTAATTTTTGGCAGTTTCTCTCTTGGAAACACTTTGTCTCATCACCGAGATCATTATCCTGGGGTGATGCAGCCTGTGTACAGGAATGAGCTATGTGCCATTATGTCTCTTGCAGTAACAGACCCGGTTCCAGTTTCACACTGTTACAACACATCACACTTCGTCCTTATTTTATTGCTCTTGACTCCATTAAGAATGACAATTTGATCTATTATCAGGGACTTGGCTCAAAGGGAATGCAAAATAAGGAACTCCAACTTCAGGATAAGTACTGAGCCATGCTACTTAGAAAACAAGAGTAAGATTGTTTAAATGTCATTTCAGCTCAAGAAAAAGCTTTTTCCATGCTTACAACACACATTTTTGGCTTTTGCCAACAGATCTTCCATCCCATTTCATAAAATTTCAAGTCTACTAGCTACTACAGTCTCACTGCAAGACGAACTAATAATCCAGTGGGCCTCCTGCCCCGATGACCTCTAAAGCATGGGGATTTATTTTGAAAAGAGTTAACAAAAAACAGCTTGGTCGACCTGGTGAGACTTCACACATTTGAGCAAGGTAGTAGGTAATAGAAGAGAGGAAAAGCAGTGAAACAGTTGGGTGCTTACACTTGAAAAGAAATCTAACTTAGCAGCTTATGCCTAACACGGAGTCGGTGCAGGGCTTGTATTAAGTTACTGAAGATTAATAAAGGAGGAATTTCTCATAAATCTGAAGTACATGGCTGAAGCTTAGATTAAGGTCTAAGACCTAGCAGATGGAAGACAAAATCAACAGCCACAGAAGTCAGGAATAAAACTTCCAGTCAGCATATCTCAGTTTCATGAAATACACAGTTACGGTAAAAGATAATAATGGCTTATCTCTGTGCCCATCAGTTTCAGCAGCTCATACTTTTTTAATGTAATAAAGAACTGGTACAAACAAAAATCTGGGTCTAATTGTCAAAATATTATGTGAAATGACAATCCGCATAGCAGTAAGAGGTCTTCCTGAAACAAAAAAGCAAAAGGTGCATATGACATGCTGTAGCAACTGAGCAACTAAGAAGAAGGTCTCAGATCAACTGAGAAAATGCAAATTTTGGGCACATAAGTAAATACTTGCTAAGTGTCTGCATAACTCTGGGTGCTAGGATTCTAGAGCTTACAGGGCGGGGAAATATCAAGGGAGTGATTATTCCCCTATACAGTGAAGTATCTTAACTGTTACTGCTGCTACACACCTCTCTTCACGCTACACATTATCAAACATTTCAGAAGAAAATATGAGAGGCCAGCATTGGAGGGCTGGGGTCCATCTCACCACTGCTTATCACATCTAGTAGCTAGAAACTGGCTTAAACACAGAAACATTAATTTCTATTCATAATACCATCTCTATGTTTTAGCCATATAGCATGATTCATTAGCATAGATTTCCTGAAATACTTAAATAGGAAGAGAATGGTAATGTGGAATAGAAGGTAGAGGCAACCAAATACGAGCAACTAGTGTGAGTTACAAGTTAGTTAATCTATTTTTTAGTATTTCCCAAAAAATTCTTCCTTCTGTGATTTTCTCGGTGGTTTTTCAGTTTTGTCTGTCTTTTTTGATTTTAACAGAAATTACTGCTTGTAGCAGAATGCAAGACACAGCGAAAGACCTCAATTAGAAATTCGAAGACTGGATTTGAGGAAGACTGAATTGTAGATTGGTTTTGGTCTGGCTTTTTCACACAGGTAACTTTTTTTTTTTTTCCGTTTGTCCCCTTCCTAGTTACAGAAAGAGAAGAGCGGTGCCCTACCTCTCTGTGCCCTTTTTCATTTGCCTAATTGCTCTTTCTGTTCAGACTCCTACTCATGAGCATTTCAGAGGCCTGCATAAAACATTTGGCTGCCAAAATGTTTATTTTAATGACTTTTCATCCCATTGAAACATGTTCATCATGGTATCATTAATAATCTCTTCACACATCACACTTTTTACAGTCCTTCACTGGTAGCACCTCCTCCTAGGCAGTATATTTTCAGCACTTCAATATTGGGAAGAGGGGAGAAGGAATTATCGGAGAACTGCAAGCATGTGGCATGAAGGACACGAGCAGCACTGGGGATTTGGACCTCGGCTTGTTGGAGGTGCAGTGCCTGCACGGTTCTCTCCCTGTTCGCTCTTAAAGTCCACGGCTTCTGACAGTCACCCTGGTGATGCCAGTTCGCTTGCATGGGGACTGTGACAGCCCTAACAACACAATCCTGTCACTTGAATCCGGCAGGGAGGGGGAAGACCGGCAAAGGGAAACTGCAGCAGAGGATGCAAGGAGGTCAAACAGGAGGAAAGACAAACCGAGAAGAGGCGGCAGCCTGTGCTCCAGAGCCTCCTGTCAGTTCAAATAAAGTGGTTGCAGAAAATCCAGAGTAACAGCATGAACGGATAAACGTGACTAAACTCGATCTAAAGCAAAAAAGCTCTACTATATTCATTTTTAATCTTAGTCTTTTTACCATTTTCATTAATCCTGCATTGTTCTCCATTTAAATCTTTAGATTCTCACAAAATGGAAAAGTGCTGAAGCTAAGGACTGTGTCCAGTCAGGTTTTGAGCATCTCCAAGGATGGAGACTCTACAGCCTCTCTGGGCAACCTGTGCCAGTGTTTGACAACCCTCTCAGTAAAACTGTTTCTTCTTATGCTTAAATGAAGCTCTCTGAATTTCAGTTTGTGCCCACTGCCTCTTGTCCTGTCAGGGGGCACCACTGAGAAGAGCCTGGCTCTACTGCCTGTGTTGCCCCCCATGAGGTATTTACACACACTGGCAAGATCCCCCCTGAGCCTTCACTTCTCTGTGCTGAACAGCCCCAGCTCTCTCAGCCTTTCCTCATGTGAGAGATGCTCCAGTCCCATAGTCGCCTTCATGGCCCTTTGCTGGTCTCACCCCAGTACGTCCCTCCCTTCTCTTGTACTGGGGAGCCCAGAACTGGACACAGCACTCCAGGCGCGGCCTCACCAGTGCTGAGTAGGGTTGATCCTGTAACTGGGTACTTCCTGCTTGTGCCAAGATAGCCCAACGCATGCCGAGATGCTGGTGGAGAAGCATCAGTGTTTCACACCACGTACAAAGATATCGATTGATATTTAATAATGAGCACAGTTCTGGATTTCTATAGATTGTCCTACAGCACAGAGTGATCTGATGCACTACTAACTTGTAGTAATTCAATATCGCTCTAACAGAATAATGTCGTCACAAACTAAGATGACAAATGGACTAAGCTGTCAACTTGAAAGCTAGTAGAATTGGTCAAAGTGTGACAAAACCCATGAAAAACTGAGTTACAAACATGGATTTAAATTTGAGTTAGCTATGCTCTGGCTAACCAGAGCATCCATTTGCACTCTGACTCAACTATCTCAACTCATATTCTGACAGACGGAAATACTGGTATTCTGACATTGAGAACTGCTCGCCAAAGGAAATCTGGCAATGAGGAACACTTATATTTTCTTAATAAAAAGAACAGCAGCTACACGAAGAAAGTCAAATGTGCAAAACAGTCCCTTCCTTACTCAACACATGGTACGCAACAGCATAGAAACAGGAGCTAAAATCCAGAGGCAAAGGGAAGGCGTATCACAAAGGACATGAAAAACTGGGAGGCCAGGGCAGATTAAAAAGAAGCTCTCAGGGGAGATTCCAGCTGTGATGACACAACTGACAGCGGTACCACGATGCGTATGTAAACAGCAGCTGAACAGGTATTCACACTTTAGGAATGCTTGGTCTGTAAGCTCTGCTATTTGGTACTGACTTCACGTCATCTGCTTTGTGACAAGCCTGTGTCCCACCATCCTTACGAACAATGCAGAACCAGCAGCTGAAACCTACAGGAGTAGGTGCTGGATTCTCTTCTGACCCATGCATCATTAAAGGAGCTCTTTAAATTTAACTGCAGAACCTCTACAAAACAGAACTATGTATGTACTAAAAATACATATGTATATTTTTTCATTTTCATGCTCTAGGCTATGACTGAAAAGCTGGCAATTACAAGCTGAGGAAACAAACTCTTATTTTTACCTGCAGACTGAGCAAGTTTGTTCTGGAGAGTCTCTTAAAAGAAAGCATAACTCAATCATGATCAATCATGCTTTAAAAAGCGTATGATGATGTACTGTTGAAAATAAAGCTCTCTGATGCTAGTTAGAAAAAAAAAATTCACCTCTAAGCACGAAAAATTCTCTTTTGTCACAAAAATTATTACTTAAAATCACTAAGGACTAAACAAATATACAGAATCAGTCTCCCAATTGTCATTTTCACTCACACGTAGTTAAAACATTAAATAACACACTAACTTAACAATAAACCTAGAACTACTTTGTCCTCACTATATATTAGACAATGGAAAACAATATTAAAATAAGCAGGAAAAGCAATACCAACACCCATTGCAAAAAAAAACCCCAAAACCAAAAAACCAACCACCCAAACAACACACCAAACAACAACAACAAAAACCCCAAAACAAAACCAAAAAACCTGATCTGTTAGAAACTGGAACAAAACATATCAAAAGAGATTATCTACCCCATCATAGAGTGCAACTGCACAAAAGCTGTAGCATAGGCCTGATCCTATCAGAAGCTAACTGGGTAATTCTTCTATGGTACAACTTGAGAAAATATAACATTTTATTGGGATTTAACCAACACAGGGCTACCTACCACTTAAGTAAACCTTACCAAGAAGCAGCACTTGGTTTATGCGATTCTCAGTTGTGACTGTGCCGTTATTCTTCCAATAACTCGCAACAAAAGGAAACATCAGCAGATGTTGGTTAGACCTTACCGTGCTCTCATTCCAAGAGGACAAAAAAGAAAACAAAACCAAAAAAACCCCCAACAACCTAGCCTAGTATCAACAGCCAAACTAGACAGGGCACACTCAGCAGGTTGCTCAGTTGGGTATCAATACCTATAATATCTTTTTATGTCTAGCATATGATGGACAGGGAGAAATCAATTTGTAGGTTTCCCTAGAAACATGATAAACTGCCTTTGCTCTTAAAGAGAAGAAAAAAGTTCTGATTTAAATATACCTACAGAAGAATGGAGAGGGGGGAGTATTATTCTTAAAATGTCTATATTTCTAAATTAAGAAACTCACAAGCATATTCTTGGAAATTAAAATTAGCTAATGACAGGTTTCAGGTGTGATACTGCTGCCTCTAGAATACGAAGGCCAGTCAGCATTTCTCATTCTTTGTTTTAACATATCTTTTGCAATCAATTACAGCAAGAACAAAAACATGAATGAGACCATTTCACTGAGCTGTATTCCCTACTGCCCTAATTTCCTAACATTTTGATTTCAGGGAGTTATCAAGAGGATAAGACACGGTCTACCAAAACCTTTCACTTTAACACCGTCCACAAAACTGAAAGACACAAATGCACACACACACGATGGAAGAGCTTCACCACTTGAACACTTAGCCTTTACATACTTGGTCCCTCTGACATAGAATCATAGAATCATTAAGGTTGGAAAAGACCCTTAAGATCATCAAGTCCAACCGTTAACCTATCACTGCCAAGTCCACCACTAAACCATGTCCCTAAGTACCACATCTACCCATCTTTTCAATACCTCCAGGGATGCAGACTCAACCACTTCCCTGGGCAGCCTGTTCCAGTGCCTGACTACCCTTTCGGTGAAGAAGTTTTTCCTAATATCCAACCTAAACTTCCCCTGGTGCAGCTTGAGGCCATTTCCTCTTGTCCTATCGCTTGTTACTTGGGAGAAGAGGCCAACCCCCACCTCACTACAAGCTCCTTTCAGGTAGTTGTAGAGAGCAATAAGGTCTCCCCTCAGCCTCCTCCTCTCCAGACTAAACAACCCCAGCTCCCCCAGCTGCTCCTCAGGGGGACGATCACCTCCCTGGTCCTGCTGGCCACACCATTCCTGATACAAGCCAGGATGCCATTGGCCTTCTTGGCCACCTGAGCACACTGCTGGCTCATGTTCCCATGTTCCTTTTCCACCAGACAGCTCTCCAGCCACTCTTCCCCCAGCCTGCAGCGTTGCATGGGGGTGTTGTGACCCAAGTGCAGGACCCGGCACTTGGCCTTGTTGAACCTCATACAGTTGGCCCCGGCCCAACGATCCAGCCTGTCCAGGTCCCTCTGGAGAGCCTTCTTACCCTCCAGCAGATCAGCACTCCTGCCCAACTTGGTGTCGTCTGCAAACTTACTGAGGGTGCACTCGATCCCCTCATCCAGATCATCAGTGAAGATGTTGAACAGGACCGGCCCCAACACTGAGCCCTGGGGAACACCACTCGTGACCAGCCACCAGCTGGATTTGATTCCATTTATCACCACTCCCTGGGCTCGGCCGTCCAGCCAGTTTTTAATCCAGCGCAGAGTGCACTTATCCAAGCCATGAGCAGCCAGTTTCTCCAGGAGAATGCTGTGGGAGACAGTGTCAAAGGCCTTACTAAAGTCCAAGTAGACAACATCCACAGCCTTCCCCTCATCCACTAAGCAGGTCACCTTGTCATAGAAGGAGATCAGGTTAGTCAAGCAAGACCTCCCTTTCATAAACCCGTGCTGGCTGAGCCTGATCCCCCAGTTGTCCTGCACGTCCCGCGTAATAGCACTCAAGACAATCTCGTCCATGACCATATCCTTGCTCTTCCACAGTTACAATCACTGGCCTCCCTATTCATATTTAATATTGCTGTCCATATGCCATGAACATCTCGTTAAATGGAAGAGCGAGCTGCAAGAAGCTATTAGAAATTTCATTCCTTTGAACACTGACATTACTGTCACAGGAAAAGGAGCAAGAAGGAAGAACGAATTCCAAGTACATTGCTCATTCACAATCAATAAAATGAATCCCTGCACGTGCCCTTCATTTGTCCACCATTGGAAATCAGTGCAAGCCTGAGGAACAGCGTGCCCACCTCCCTCTCTGAACGCAGCAGCCAGGGAAGGGGAGAACGCACTGCCTGGGGGAGCGCCACGCGATGGCAGTGACCACTCGGGCGGCAGCTTCACATCTACTTTAAAAATCTTCTGCAAGTGCCAGCCACGAGGATTATACAGCTTTTTATCTGCTTTACAGCAAACAAAGCAGTTGCCAAGATAAAGCCATTGTGCGCAACCCAGCAGGGTTACAAACAAACAACGGCAAGCTTAAAAGCTAACAGGAATTGCAATAAACTACTACCCACCTCTCTCCTGCCAATACAAGACTATATTGGAGTCAAAGTATGAAAACACTCATGCCAGTTTGAAGGCGAGGGCTAAAGAGAAAAAGTAGTGGATTATCTCTGGTTCTTTATGCGATTCTGCTGTGCAGACAGACCTGGCTGCTACCTCCTGCACCCTGACATCCGGGCTTGACTTTGCCAGGGGCTCTCTTCCCCTCCCCATGCACTCCTGTAACACTCCCACATACAAGGGATTATGACAACCCACTTCTATCAGAAACTATTGCTAAATATTATCGTTCAAAATTAGCTTCAGATCATGTAACAAATCACAAAAGCACAAACGACATATTTCATCTACATAGTGTTAATTCCAGCCATATTTTTTCTCACTTTTCTTTTTCCTTGTCAGATTTTTTTGGGGACTAGGATGAAAGGCAGGCTAAGAGAAAATGAGGTTTTATCCCAAACCCTAACTACGCCTGAATATGCAACCAAGAAGTCTTCCTATCTCTTAAATCTCTTGTCATCCCCCATTAAGGACAGGGATTTACAAAGCAGAAATTAAATGTCGGGTTTTAAAAATTACAGTTGCACATTGCTTTCAACATGCTTTCGTCACTGTAAATCCGTTTAGCTTGCTGCTGTCCCCATGATTTTCTTGCAAAAGCGGGTTTCCAGTTTCGGTTTATGTCTAACAGTTGCAAGAGTTGTCTGTTTTCTCTGTTGGGAGACAAAATATGGGACATTATGCATCTAATCTATAGATTAGCATAAGAAGCATAACCATCTTTTCACACTCAGAAGAAAGCAGCTGAAACTCAGATGAATACATCAGATATGTACATTTCCAAGTAAAATACAAAACAGAGGAAGTGATGTTTTGGTCTGAGTTCTTTTACTTAGAAAAGAGAACTAGGGGGATGCAGTCAGGGTTTTTTCTAAACGTGTTGGACCTCCCTTATTTTACTGAAGACGTCTTTACATTCAGTATACTCAAATCAGGATGAAAAAAAATCCTCCTCAAGCTCTGCCTGACCCAGTTACAAAATTATAGTCAGGTCATATTTAGACTTCCAGAGATGACCTAATATACTGAACATGAAAGCTAGACCAACCTATTTCTTTATGCTTTGTTAGATGAACCTAAAAGTTAGTTCAAGTCCAGAGGACAGGCTCTCATACGCACTAAACATTTCTGGCTCTGTTATGAACCTGCTCCACGATTGCAAGCAAATTTCACCAGTTCCCCTGCTTGCCTACTCTGCATTTTGCCTGAGAACCCAGGCAAGCGAGAACCCAGATCACAAAACCACCTCAGTGACCACTCCAGACGGAACTACATTAAACACCTTTTCAAGTCCCCCTGAATTTTCCATCAGTGTAACAAATGCTGAGACATTGTCCTAAAGCGGAACATGCTCCCGGAGCAGAGACTTCAACTGCAAGACCATGCGGGCAAAGCTCATCCCTAACATACGATTACCTATACAGATGTGCATGACTAACCTATTATCCTTATACTCCCTTTACCAGCATTTTGACAGCATGATGGAGCTCATCCTATGGTATGAATCTTAAACAGCTTGGATTTGTGCCCCACATACATATTGCTCTCCACTGCCTAGAAAAGGGGATGAAGGCAATTAGCTGAGGTGAAGACACAGGGCAAGATGAATCCAGCCCCAGGTCTCTATACGTACCTCATAAAATAGCCTCTCGTTTTCAGCTAGGGCCTCTAGCTGCTACCATCACACAGTTTCAGCAATATAGTCAGTTAAATGATTTGAGTCAGGAGAGCAAAAAAACCAAAACAAAAACCCCACCGGTCACAGCTCACACTCTGGTTATATACAACGTGATAGGAGTACACGTAAACCTCTAAATGTAAAAAGCTGGGCTGTCCACCTATTTGGTTTGAATGCATACATGACAGTAACCAGAAATGAGAAGCTTTTTCTCCTATCTACGACTCTTTCTGTGAATTTCTTTTGAAGAGGATGGCAACCACACTACCCACATGCATAAAACCCACAGCAGGAGAAACTGTCAACTTCCACCAGCCTCCCACCAACACAACTGACACCATCTGAGCTCCGAGGCTTAATCTGATTCAAGTCAAGCAACCTCCTGAACCACGCTCAGCAAAACATATTTTACTTTTTCCCTTTCAGGAATCCCTTCTTCCCCCCACTACAAGCACGTTAGAACATTGCTCAGAGTGACCAGCTCTTTTGGAAACAGATTTTTTTTGATCACTGATCTGTGAAGAAGGCAAAACTAATGCCTTCATTTTCAACCCATATACTCAAGATGTAGCTTTCCACGTTTGTTACTAGACAGCAAAAATAAGTATAAAGCCCTGACACCATGACAAATATCAGTTAGAGGTAATGGGTACATTCTAAATGCATACTTAATTACAATGGAATTGAAAAGTTAAGAAGCCATAAAAAAACAGTAATAAAATATTGCCAAAGAGTACAGATAATGGAAAAAAAAACACTACTTGTTTTATCCCCGTGCCTTCCCCCAAGTCTTTCCCTGAAGTCTGTTGCTTCTACGGACATATTTTGCTTAGTTGCGCGCTTGTTGAACTGTTTGAGTGCTGTAAGGCTCTGCTCCTGGGATAAAAATCTGGGCTAATTTCTTCTTCTTCTTCTTCTGGTATAAAAAGCTTCTACAACCAAATAAATTCTTAAAGGACAGAAGCAATTTCCTCTGCCACCTTGCAAGTTTTCACAAATGCACCTCCCAGTTGCAGGACTCTAAATGCCCCCTAAGTAAGAGGATGGCGAGGCCATCTTTAGCAGCAATATGGTCAAGCCCACAACATTAAGCTTCAAATCACTGCCTTAAAAAGACCTGCTGAGGTAACGCCACAGCTGCAATCCTATTTGAATTACAGCAAGTGTAATATTGAAGTTGAGGATTGTACCATCTACAGACTAATGCCTTGAAAACATAACTCAAAACCAGCCTTGCATATGAAATACATTTAAATCAGGAGATGAGTGACTAGCCAAGCAGCAAGTTTTCTCAAAATTTCAATTTTACTTTTAAATTTGTGTTTACATTTTTTTTCTATAGGTAATAACAGATATTCAGTACCAAGAAGAGCTTTTATAGATGCTGTCAAGACAATAGTCTACAATTCCAGCTTTCCTCAGAACTGACAGGAGAAATTTTGTGTATTTCTACCAGGTAAAATCAGAGTCACCATGTTCCCCCCAAACCCAAAAGGGACTCTTGCATGTAATGAACCCTTCCTTCCCTTTTTGTGTTCAACTACTACAACCCAGTCAGAGTTCAGAAGCACCACTGCAAGTAACAAAAGACATCATTTATTAGCACCAGAAATAAGCAAAATACTTAACCTGTAGATCACTATCCATCTCATTTGAACATCACACAGTTAAAGATCAATTATTCATTTGGTTTAGTACAATGCAAAGTTTTGGAATAGCTACACATTTGCTTGTTCTCAAAATCGATCATGAAAGTGTTCTTCTGTGCAAATGCTTTATTTAATCTCTCGCTCACTGTAAAACTTAATTGCCAAAAGAAAAAACGAACACAACTCCCTGCTATCACGGAATACTGTACTGAGGACTTTTGATAAATTTTCTTTATACTTATATTCTTACAAATTATGTATGTGAGAAGCAGATGATGAGCAGCAATTTGGCAACGCTTCACCATCTGCTATTTGCAGATCTGGTCAAATTCAGAGAGTTAATTAAAGATTAAAGACAGGGACCAATACTGTTGAAGCGAAGAGCCATCTTCTTTCCTGTTATGATCGTAAATAAATAAACTTTGGTAGCTTGTTCCCACTCACTCCAATACAATCATAAATCTGCAACAGATTTCTAAGGGCGATGCAACCTGCATTCATAATATACGTGTACATCTTCTATTTTAATTAACAAAAAAGATACTAAAATCACATCAGCTTTCTTAGAGTCAATCACAACAGGCTACCCAAAGCCCGATTCAGGAAAAAAAGTGTAACACCTCTACCACTGTAAGAAACAGAAATTGTAACTGAAAACCTCTTGTAGAAGGGGTTCTAGAAAATCCTAGTTAGAGAAAGAATTTTTAGTCAGCTTGCAATAACTTTCACCTCCTATTACATACATACATATTTAAGCAAGCAATATTTAATTGAGGGTGAATGAAGAATAAGATGATCCTGACAGTTCCCTTTTGTTACTACTTTGATAGCAGGCTACCTCCTCCTCTTCCAGTCTGCGTGTCCTACACCGCCCATGTTAGAATATCAGCCTCCCTCCTCTGGGCTCTCGGACCCCTCTCTGCAGCGTTACTTCAGTTGCCTCCCCCGTTTACTGCAACTCTTCTCTCAGGGCTGGGAAGGAGCAACAAAAAGATGCAAAACTAGAATGGGTGCAACAAGTCCTCCCAAGATGCCAATTCAGGTGTACGAAGCAAAGGTTTCTGCTCAACTCTGAAGAGCAGTAACCAGAGTTTACTCTTTCATAATGGGTCTGAAAGCACCTCTCTGCTTCCTCTGCTCCGAGAGACCACAGCCGCACCGTGCCAAGTCCAAAAGCTGCAATGGGCTGCTGCACAGCAGCTCCCTGCGGCCAGTTGCCAGTTAGAGCAGCACCGGTGGAGTTGAGCTCCCCAAGACGCCAGCTGCCAGCTGCCCGTGCCTGCTGCTCAGGGCTCCTCGGCCAGCCGGAGAGCGATCGATAAAAACATCATGACTGCAAGGCTGTGGGACGCACATGTCTGGAAGTTATTTGAGGATGGGAAGCCAGCTCAGAGGATGCTGTGGGGAGAGAGCAGGAGAGGGCTATGAGCTGAAAAATGGCACACTCTCTCCTCCTCCCATCAAACAGAAGCTGGTGATGGGTTGAGAGAAAATTACTGAAGAGTAATTATACTAGAAACAGATTACTTCTGTAGATTGCTAACTTTTTTTTTTTTATTTTTTTTTAAATTAAATGCCATCAAATATCAGTCATCTTGCTTTCTCCTGCTCATTTTCCCAGCGGTAAAAATTTTCAGAACTAGCTGTGAGAGCGTCACGGCAGCAAAAAAGCTCTGGTTCACCAGCACTTCGTTGAAGCTTACCTCCTATGAGAGTGTTACATAGGAAACAGGGCAAACTAGGAATTTATGGAGTCTGATTTGGGTTAAATAATATTTTATTTAAACTAAGAAAACTTGAACCAATGGAAATTTTATGTCAAAATATTTAATTTCTTTCTAAATGCCAACATTGTCTCCTCTACTTTTGAAATATCATCTCTGTGCAAAAGATAAACCATTGCATAAAATCAAAATTAATCCAGAAACACTTTAGTATTTCTAAAATTGCACTTTCTGCCACAAGCACCAACTGAAGATTCTGCCCAGTTCATATTAGCTGTCGAGCTTAGGGTTTCCAGAGCGAAGAAGAAAAGGAAGGAAGTTGTTTTGACACATCTCATTGCAGGTTTAGACCAAAACCAAGATTTTCACTGGTCCTGTGGTGGGGAAGAATCACACCACCAGAATGACTCACTCATGACGAAAACCTGCAAGAAGCTGCAAGAATCTCTCAGATTTCTTTAAAAATTATTCCCTAGATGAAGGGTATTACCTGTTGAAAGCAGACAATTACATGAGCAAATTGGGGACTTACAGCTCCTAACTGCAAAACTGAAGTGAATTTACACATGCGATACAATCTTTGGTCCTGTAGGTCACATTTGGCTGCTACACCAGAGAAGTTTGCATGAAGTATTCGTTGTGGGCACAATATTCTGCAAATAAAGAATAGAACTGTCAAGCAAACTTTCTACTAGACTAACTAGAAATTACTTATTAACCCTCAGAGACAAGTATCTAGATTAATTAAAAGGAGATTTGTCACCATTTATGAAGTAGAATTCCTGCCACTGTAAATTCCGTGTTGAAATCACAAGGTCGGTGTGTGATAACTTAGACGAACAAAAAACATTAGGTCATTTTCTAGTTTGTATACCTGAAGTGTTTCTTCAGAAATGGAGCAGGAAGATACTATTGCATTTTACCTTTTCGCTGCAGAGAATTACTCAGCCCTCTGAGCCGCATGCCCCAGCTCCCAACACACACACAGTCCACACAACCAGCGTGAGTCTTACGAGGTTTGAGATTCCCATTTCCAATCATGTAGTTTGAAGCTGGTTTTTACAGTCCCATCCCTACACAGGCATCTACAACAAGCAATGAGCAATCCAGCGCCCCCAGCCCAAGTTTCAGGATCAGGGTTTCAGGACATTCCCATGCTAGGAATCCCTATCTAATTCCTACCTGTATAACTCTGGGTGTTAATTTTGCAAACGTTTGCCTTGCTGTTAAATTTCTCCCCCTCACCTCCAAGAATTCGTGCCATGTTCAAAAGATTTTTGTAAACAATGCTTATCGCTACCATTACTGCAGAGATCACATGGAGTTAATGGGGTAAAAAAAAAAAAAATCTTGTTTGATGTAGAAGTAAATTCATCACATCCACAGTGATAGCAATTACAATAGAGTCTAGAGGTAACATTTCGGCCGTCTTTGCTAGGCTAGGCATTCAGCAGGTAAGAATTACTTTGAATTTCTTTTTTTTTTTTCCTCTCATGACAACAGCAAGTATTAAAAATAGAAAGTTTTGTTTGCTCTCCAAATATGCCTCCCCTCCCCCCACAAGAAAGGTGGGGAAAACAAAAGCTTAACAAAACAAAATTGTGGTGTGTATTCCCACAGTATCAAAGGCAAGTACTCGAGGTCTCCAGTACTATATTCTTAACACCAAAATTGCAACACAGCGTTTTTTGTTGTGCAAAGGACCAGCTGATGATTCCCCTCAAGCTGGTTACTGCACTTAGAGACTTGGTGTATCACATCCAAGAGCATTTTTAGGCTGTGTTTCCACTGCAGTCTATTTATTTCAAGCTGCGTCTGTACATGATTTTCTGAAGCGAATATCAATGCTATATTACAGAAATATTGAGGTTAAAAAAGGAAATGGTGATTGCATCACCCACAGCATTCTCCTGACAGGGCAGGATTTTGTTCCTATTTAGGATTTTTTGCACAGTTCCAACTTGAAAAATACCAAGCAATAACTTTTTAAACTGTTCTTGTGACTGATATCTATTTACCAGCAGAGGTTTGAGGGTCTTCTGCATTTTTTCTGAAAGACTCGACTAAAATTTTTCATTTCATTAGTCCAAGTTTTAGATTTTTATTTCTCAACTTTGTAATTTCAAAGCATGCACTGGTTCCAGACCCTCACCATCAGGTTACTCCTTGCTTAAATAAGCGACAGACATTCAGTCTGTCTGTTTCTAAATACATTTAAGAGAGAGGAAAGACATGCAGTAAACAGCACAAATTATTTAATATGTACAACCCTGGAACGTATGAGGCAAGTTCAAGAGACAGTAATTGGGAAGGCTCTGGTGAGTGACTGCCGGGAGCACCATATACAGCTCTGGCCACCTGCGATCAAGAAATAAATTCATACCCTAACAGGTGCAGAGCAGGGCTGCGAAGATGATCACAGCAACCCTGGGTCTGTTTTATGAGAAGCTAAAAGAGTTTGCCTCCTTCTGCTACACAAAATGAAAGCGGGGGGACGGGAGGGAGATGGCTGCCTGCTGTAGAGATGTCAGAGCAGTAAAGGGGAAAGATGGGCTGGAGACAAACCGGTGGACAGTGCTGACCAGAGAACAAGTGGGTATAAATTGGGTCATAAATAAGAAGCTTGCCAGACATGAGCACTGGAAAGGTCTCACACAGCCTTTGAATCCAGGTAGAGAGAGAAACAAATCTCAACAGTGTCCAAGTGGAGTTTGAACCATTTCTGGAGAGGGTTGCAAGAGCACTGGAGGTGACAGATGAGCAGATTCAGTGCTCCAGGAGAGGTCCTTCCTGGTGCCGTAATTCGTCCTTTTGCAATTTTGTAATAATCCTTCCAGATTCCCCGTCAGCTGCCATTACGGCTTTGCTAATTTTGGCAGCGGTGCCATGCTTTCGCCATCAAGCAACAGAGTTCACGTACGCAGCTTCCCAGAGGGCTAGCAACTGCTAGTTCATTATCAACCAAATATTTCTATACACAGAAACAGAGGGAAGAGCCCTAACAGCAATAAGGCAGCACTGCCATGGCAGGGAGAGGACATCAGCTCCTGACGTGGAGGCAAGACTTCCTTCAGAGATCAACATTCGCAGTTATGGTTTGGGTTTCGGCAATACTGCCCAGCACAAGCAGCTCTTACGCAGAGGTCACTGTATCAGCATGGATTATGGATCCAAAAATCAGTTCAGATAAATATTTAGGAAATTATTATTGCACAGTAACCTCCCTACTAAATATAAGGCTGAAAACTGTTCACATACAGTTTCATCGAAAAACATATAAATTTTCTAATATTAGGTATAAAAACATGAATAAAAGTAGGAATAATTTTACAGTGTGGTTTAAATAACATTATGCCCCGTGTACCTTTCCACATCACTTTACCTTACAGTGCTTCCTGTAAAGGAAGCCAGTTTCTCGAGTGAGGCTCTTGCTTTTTGAGCCAGTAGGTCTCTTCTGGCTCAAAACCCCAGAATATTTTTTCTAATCATTGTCATTTTTTTTCTATTGATAACATATTATCCTCAGAGATACTCTTGCAACTGTTTCTGTTATGAAACCCTGCTATGCATTAGGCACTTCTACTTCACAAAACTCATTTGGCTTAAGAGGAGGACAATTATTGCTACTTTTACTTTATCACGCAGATTATTTCTGCGATTTAACATGCAGATGCAGGGAGGGTTTATCATCTTAAGACCAGCATATTTGTACAGATATTTACCTATAAAACTAGACTGCTTCCAACTTGTATTTAAGCCTACATTTTGGAACTTCTCTCTTCTTCCACTACATTCCAAAAATGTATACATTCCAAAAACGTATACATTTTTGTTACATTTACACATCACCTTCGTGACCCCCAAGGTATAAACATCACCTTGGTTGATCCCCATATTTGGGATATTCTTCAGGCCTATATGAAACTGCATACAGACATGTCTCAAATGCCATTAAGACATCAAAAGCTTGATGCATAAGACTTTCTAAAATATTATTATTAATTAGTTAACGTCTTCAATTAATTTGCCCAACTATTCAATTAACTAATACACAGGTCAACACATTTCTGAAAAGCAGTTCAGCAAAAAAAAAAAAAAATACCATAACATTTTATTCAAGCTAATTTCTCCAAAATAAACTAAGGGTAAAGGAACTAAGTACTAGTCAGCGGCTTACACATTTGCTTAGAAATGCACAATTAACTATGAGTCTTGCTAATTCCCAGCTCAATTACTGAAAGAAATGTGATAATTCAAAACATATTGGGGGGAAAAAAAAAAGAAAACTTAGCTATGAAAACAAAGAACATTTTAACAGATGTGAGCTTAAAAATCTTAATAAACAAAAAACATACCCAATGTTCTACTGTTTGATTGGAAAGGATAAAAAGCTTTGAATTAGACAGAAAAACGTACAGCCATGTTTCTGAGAGAGCAGTTGGTTTAGGGTTGGGGGGGTTGTTGGTTTTTTGCTTTGTTTTGTTGCAATCTTCCTTTTTTATTACTAAGTTGCATTAAATAGTTTGAAGCACACTGAACAACTTTGGTTTAGGGAAGAGCAGTATCAAGTATTTAAAGACTAGGAATTTTGTTCCATGCATAAGCATCTTAAGTTCCCAAACACATCCTATTTGAAAACGCAGGCATCTTAAGACTCATTTCTTTTGCTGGACTCTTCTACTTGTTTTTTTTTCTTAGCTACTGTAGTATCATCATCAAATATCAGAATTAATTCTAAGTGTAACTAAGTTTTAAATGGTGGCATATATTTGAATCTGCATTACAGACTTCTGATTTGAGAGTTCACTTTCTGAACTGAAATTTTGATGGACCTTTCAAATAAGACTGAGATCAGTCCCTCAACAAGACAGCAATACGGAAAACAGAAATTGCTCAAAATTGAGAATTTTGGTGTTTACACAATTCACATATTCCTTTAGTGCATTTTTTCCCTTCACTTTGCAGTAGGAAGACTGCACACAGACTTTTGATAAAAGATTTTTCCATGTTTTGGGTTGAGGGTTAAAAGGTTAGGTGTTTACCAATTTAAGGAAAACAAACCATACTTCTGCAGAACAAACTGAACAAGTTTCCTCTATATTCTCATATATTGAACAGTCCTGTGAACTAAAAGAAATGACAGACCAAAGTGATGGGCTGCATGCAGCAGCAAACAGTGAGCAGACAGAATTTTGCAGCCTATACACTGATCAAGCCTCTTTCGTGGGAGAAGCCTTTGCAAAACTGAACATAACAATTAAACCCCACAAAACGGTGAAGTCATCCAGGTTTGTTTTTAAATGGGTAGGGAGGAGGAGAAGGCTCCCTTGTGAAATACTTCCCAGCAAAGGTGGCACTGTGCCACATCTGACAAGGATTACAAAGGTCAAGCTATACAGTGGTCTGAAACTACCAGATGGCACCAGAACACTTTTTTCAAACCCAACAGGAACAAGCAAATCTAAGCTAGGAAAGCAAATACTTAAATAGTGCTAACAATTATCCGAGTAAAGAACTAACACAGACCAGAACACCTACACACACTCATGTCCTGGAACATGCACACATGCAAATCTGACATTAAGAAACCACGGGGAAAAAAAATTTGGTTAACTTTAGTTACAGAACGTATTAGAACAGATGCCAAAAAGCTAAGCACCAGAATTCAGACAGTCAGACTAAGAAAAGTCTAAATGCTTGATCCTGTGAAAGACTATCCTGAAAAAATACATTACTAAGAGATCACTTGCATCTTTTTTTCTCCCAGCAGAAAGAGCTATCATTTATGTGAGCAGGGGAAATATTTTTAAATTTTAATATACCATCGTGCATATTTCATTAAAAAAAGAAACAGAACAACAACTGCCTTTACTGCAGAAAAGCACTCATTGTGTTTGCACATGTATAGACATTAATACTGGACTCCAGAAAGCGTACAGAGGAACAGCCCTGCTATGGAGAAACCAGTACTAGATTTTGGCTGTCGCACAGGAACGTGTTACAACACGGCCCTGAATGTAGATGGCTCAGTACGCCTTCCTTTGCAAGCAACAGGTCCAAGTATTTTGACATGAAAGAGCGGACTGCCAGTATGTCCTAGGTGGTGTGTTTTTCAGACTTTTCTAATGCAAAATGCAAAGTGACACACCACTTATAAACGGACTCAGCTAATTCCAAGTAGACAGCACAAAAGCCAAACAGCTTATACCTACAGATTTTCAAAGACAAGAGTAGGAAAGACATCCCTTTAGGTCTTGACCAGCATCCAGAAATTCAAAAGGTGGGAGAGTTTAAAAAGGCCTACAAGCAATTTTTACTTTCACCCTGCATAGCTTACGAAACAAAACTGAGGATTTAGTCCGGTCTTATAAAGAAGCAGTTTTTAGAGATCAGGTGCCAGTGCTGACACTGGATGCAGAAAAGCCTGATCTACATAAAGGCACCTGCCTTCAGACTCCCGTTTTGAGAGTTTTTAAAGAACTCTGTATATATCAGTAAGAAAAAAAAAAGGAAAAAAAAAAAAAAAAAGAAAAATCACTCCCATTTTCAAGAGTATTTGTTTTATCTCTTTTAATATTATCAACACACACACCCCCCCAGAAATCAAACACACTCTTCTGAAGTAGCACTGCTAGCTTACACACTTGTTGGCAACTCTACCACTGACCTCTGGAGAAAGGTAAACATCCACTTTATCCCTCTTTTCCTCCAAATATTTCTAGGAAGCATGATACAAGAACATCCAACTCCTACTCGTGATGTTAAAATGCATGTTAACCTTTTACAGTTTGAAGCAATAACAAATTAATTTCATATATTAAAGTATGCAAAATAATAGAAGTTAGCCAGCGATATCATCAGTACTCAGAACGCTTTCTTCTGTTTTTTCCAAAATGCTTTGGAGCCAGATGCTATTAAAAAGTGTAAACCATAAAATAAGGCAGCTCATCTTTCTGTTGCCTTGCAGTGACTTTTATTGACTATATCTGTCTTGAAATTAAAGAAGTGCTGAATAATAATAAAAACCATCCTTTTTATTTTCAGACCACAACCACACTGTTAACTGTCTTTTTCTTTTAAATACACATTAATCTTTTACTTCATGTAATTTCCACTTACGGTTTTGAGTACAAATGGTTTCATTGTGAAAACGCTCTGATTTGTCTGTATTACCTTCCTAAAAAAATGCAATAGCTGCTGGTAGAGTCTAAAATGCTATGCCTCCCTGTGCAGAGCCCAGCCACCTTTCCACCTCTCCGGGTGGCCTTCAGAGATTAAAAATGACAATTCTGCCTAATTTCAACCCTGGACTCAGCACTTGCAAGTTGAATTCCAGCTTTCTAGATTTTGCTGTTCTCCAGCATAGTATCTGGGAAGATGCAGCAGAAGACAGAGAAGGACCGATGCCAGTTGAAGCTGATATTATACAGTCTCTCTTCTTTCTAGTAAGACTTCAGAAATTACCTTGGGTTTTCTGGTTTGTTTGGTGTTTTTTTGTTGTTGTTGGTTTTTTTTGGGTTTTTTTTTGGGGGGGGGGGTTGTTTGTTTGGTTTTTTTAAACACGAAATATAAGCATGTTTGCAAAAGACTGATCTATATTTTAGATCAATAAGAAATACTCAGTGGTGATTTGATTCTACAGCCCGGTTATGCTCAGTTACTGCCATGTTGGGCCACTGAGCCCGGTCTCAAAATGATTGTGTTCTTAGTGCACATGGACTACCAACACGCCAAAGCGCTAGACCGAGCTCTTACTACAGCTGCAGCAACAGGACTGCACTGACAGTTTAATACTACTGCACACGAACAAGGCAATATGAAGCTAAATACATTTTGTACACTCGGAAAATCATCTCTCCGAAGATCTACCTACAAAGCTTAATCCCACATGCACGTATTTAATAAGGCACCCCCTCAAGCTGGAAGTAGATGTATCTTGTCAACAGGTAGCTTCATTTCCCTCATTGCAAATATGCAACTCATAGAAGACAGCTTAAGCACCAGCAAAACTGATACTGCATGCGGCTTAGTGCTTCGTGTCCACGGGGCTTGGTCCCCCCAGCCCGTCCCCCTTCTCGCAGGCACAGGGAGTGCCTTGCTCTCCCGTGCTGTTATGGCAGACATCACTGGGTGGCACTGTTAGACAATGTTCATGTCCTTGTCAAGGTAAGCAATATCCTCTCTCTTCCCCCGCCTCTGCCAATTTTTAACCGCCGGTAGTTCAGCTGTGCAGGTTTTTCAAGGATGCAGTTGCAAGCCCCAGCAGCATTGCTCTCAGACATCCCCTTCCCCACTACACCGCACTCCGAAACAGCGCTCGCTCCTCAGGGAAATAAAATCTGGTGCTTTTCAGAAATTCCAGAAAGTATTTTTTCCTTGAATACTGTAGGTGTACAGTGTCATATTTGCAAATCCTCAAATACAAACCAGTTGTACTAAAACTCCAACATCATTCCCTATAGTTGTTTTTACTGTCAATGAGGCTGCTGTCATAACGATCCCAACGCCTCATCTCCGGAGGGCCACAGGCACGAGCCCTGTTACAGAGGTGCTCCCAGCCTTGCCTTGTCTGCACTCAAAAGTCCGATTTTGCCCAACTAGGGAGAAAATACTTAACGTGTATTGCTCTGCTCTTTAAGGCACTGTCAACTGCTAGTTATTATTGAATTTGGCAAGATACTAAACCAAAATGAAACCTATTAAATAATAAAAATAAACTCCTTAAATAGAGGTAGCTTAGTTGCAACTACAATATTATTCTTTATTCTTTTTTATTATTCTTTATTAGAATAATATTCATTACAAATTAGTACATGCTCAGCAATATGCTCAAAACCGCAGTAAGATACTTACTGAAATGTGGGAAGGCTAGTCCTGATGGCCCAAAAACGTGTGGGCTAATAATTACCAGAAATTTCAAGTAGGTTCTTCACCTTCCAGCACAAATTGTAAGGTTGATGTAATATTACAGGATGCACTGTGACGGGATATGGAAAATTAGAAGCCAGTGCCTTGACAATGACTACAGGACTTCAAATACAGCTATTATTTGACTAAAAGTACGCCCAAAAAAATACTCCAACTCTACAACGAAGTCTGAGGGTCAGAAGTTAGCTACTGTATTTCAGTATCCCAGATGGTACAGTGACACTTAGGAATAATATTTAAAAGCTTACTTAGTATTATTAACTACTTGCATCCACCTTATACAACACATAATCAACATTATACATAATCAACTGAATACATAATCTACTGAAAAAATATCCCTTACTTTTCAAAGAAATAGGATGGGATGAAGGAGGTTGAAAAATAATGTTAAGATAAATCGATTTTACAGCTTATGGGTTTTCAGTGCTGCATTGTGTACAAGGAATTCGGAGCAGCCGAACACTGAATTCGGAGCCATACGGACCTCATGCCAACACCACTGTGAAGAGGGATATTAGAGATGCAAATGATGTGGATGAGACAGCCTGGATCACCCAAGGATTCCTCCCCTTCCTCGCATAAATATATATATATATATTGGATATTACACATGGCATTCAACTTCCACAGAAGAAAATGGCAGCTTCTGGGTGACTGAATGAGACAGGACTGGTTAGGACTTTGCTCTTTGCCTCTTAAACTTCCCTGGCTCAATTACTTTCTATTCCTGCATTTTGCTCTGGGGGTTGAGACAAGGCAGAGCTGCTGGGAAGAACAACCTAGATGCAGCCACTGACTTACCACCTTTAACTGATCTTGAACCAGGAGTATATGGCCTGTCACACCGACCACAATGCCACTGGCTCCTGGCACCAGGATGGCTCGAGGCCACGGGGTGTGGAGCCACTGGGAACCTATTGCAAACAAATTCATCCTCAAGAATCGTTCTGTAGCTGGCCACATTTTGATGCTTAAAGCAAATTCTACTGCAGCTTTGTCTACACCATGTTGGACGTTTGAGCATCTTGGCATTCAGGAGACCAAACACGCTTACCGGAGTCATGGCAACCCAGGGAACCAGAGGACTGCCAGCGTTAAGTTAACCCACAGCACGAACATTTCTCAGTTCGTTCCCATGTTGTCAGAGCCTGGCAGCTAAACAGGAAAGTCAACCAAAATAAAGGAAGCAGTACTACCAAACAATTGTCACGTCTGAGCTGCTGCCTGTGATGTACTTCTCATCCACAAAATACGATCCTGAAGTCCTGATATAACATGCAGATTCTTGTTTTAAAATAAAAGCAAAATATGAACTTTCACACCAAAACTGATATGGCAATGAAAAAGCAAACTTAACTCTCAGGTAAGCTGACCATTACTAACCGTTTTATTCTGTTTTTCCCATCATCATTCAATCCCCAACATCATGCTAAAAAAAGAAAAAGCAAATAAAAAAAACCCCTACACCATTACTTTAATAACTGGGAAATTTAAGTCCTCCTATGTACCATCTCCAAACTTGGGATCTACCCTTTGAACAGTCAGAAATTAATATGCCATATCAAGACTGAATTCGGAAGAGTCCAGACCAGCAGCTGGACCAACTACTGTGAAGAGCTGCCTTTAATAGGTGTTGAAAATATTTTGCCCTCTTTCTTTTCCTTTTCTAATTGACAAATACATTTCTCTTCTGCCTTATGTTAATATTGTTTTCAAGTTGGTCACACCCACACAATTTTGACTCCACAAAATTGCCATCAAGGACAAAAGGGCCCCTAGCAAAATTTTTTAACAAAGCAAAGATTTCAGATCTATTTGCATATACACATTCGTGTCTCTTTTAAAAATAAATAAATAGAGAGATGCACAGGGAGAGATCTTTGTCTTACCGGAAAGTAATATTACCTGTTTCTCACAAATTCACAAGCCCCAGCTAAGGAATGCTGGCCTTCACACTGGTGAAAGCTGTGCTTTGGGCAGTTGCATTTGTCTCTTCTCCTTTGCTTCTTTACCTCTTCTCGCAAAAATAGGATAAAAGCCTAATCGAGAAAATTCTAAGAAGCTGCACTGTACGCAGCCATTATTCCCTTTATTTTAAGGTTCATAAAAACATCAGTTCTTCACAGAGAAAATGACTGAGCTGCATGGTATGACTAATGGCCCCGGCTGAAGAGAGCACTCCAACGTGCACTCAGCCCCAAGCACACACTCACGGCCCAGTGATAGGAAGAGGAACTAATTGTTTTCCTTCCTCAGCATGGCTGCCAGAGAGAGGGCAAGGCATGCAATCCATTTCCAATTTCACTCACCTTAAATGACTGGCATACAAGTAGCAATAACAAAACTCCTACTGACGTGCACACTTGGTCCTTCTCCCTCCCTCCCACTGCAATTCCAAAACCTAGTAAATTAGGATCTCAGAGTGTTAGGTCTCTGCTAACATTTGATGGGAATTAATATGTTCTTTGAAGCAATTAGCAAGCTAAGAGAGGAGAGTTAATCATGACTGGTAGTAGAAGAGTCTGAACACACACTTCACCTTAAGCAACTAAATCTTATTTTGAAGAGTTGAAAAAGGGATGAAGCAAAGTGAGTTTTTTATTCTGACATTTTTTAAAAAATATATATATTTTTAAGCATACGTAAGTCACTTTGTTAAGTGGTATCATCTACACAGTAAGCTTTCCTTCCTTCTACAACCACTCAGACACCAGACACCTTCCTTTTACACAAGCTTAAACCACCGAGGCATTGTGCAAACCATGCCCCTTTTATCTCTCCTCCCTTGGGTAAGGGCTTTTATTAAAAGCGCCAAACTGCTGCCAGTGTGCTGGTTTAAACACTGCCACTAATTACACGGAGGAGACAGAAGATTTCTTGTAGGGCAGACGGCCAGGGCAGGGTCCCTGCGGAGCGGCCGCACGTCCCCGTCCCTCGCGGGCACCAGGGCTGGCCACTGCTCTTCAACCAGGCTTGAGTAAGTAGGTCAGCTGTCACCTGCGACAGGGTTCAAGCGTCTCGCAGATGAGCACATTATCAGTGGTATCTCAGGATCAGTTTTCGACAGCTGAGGCTGAAATCTTTTTGCCTTTAGAAATCCCCCATATATTTTTCGGCCAAGAAACTGGCTTTCTTCCCCCCTTGGTTTTGTTGGGGAAAGACAGATGCAGGAGGAGCCCTCCAGCTGCTGCGTTGACCACCTCTTCCCCCACACATCTTCAGCTGTCTGCTTTGGAGTCTTGCACAAGAATCAAGATGCAAGAATCAGTCATTTTAAAGCAAACAAAAACTAACATACCCAGTATTTTTCAAGTTTGCAAACATATCCTGATTACAAACTTTTTTTTTTTTTTTTTTTGCCTAGCTAAGCAGATCACTTCACACCTCAAAGTGGAACCAAACTGGGGAGGGAAGCAGGGAGTCATGCTTGCCATTTTAAGTAACTCCCTAAATACCTCCATTTGATACATATCTATACTCTTCTGGTCCTGCCAGCAACAATAAATGTCATAACAGCAATCACATCAATGAACAGTTCGTTTTTAAAAAGCACCTCTCCCAAACTACTTTGTTCTCACATATACATTTCTGAAATGCACAGGTCACTGTAGGTATATTATTTTAAAAAGGATTTGTTTCCTCTGCGTTTTAGCTACAGCTTTATCCCTTTAACCCGATTTACTTTAACCCGATTCACTACGACTAAAATCTCTAGGGCAAGCACTACCTTAAACTTGAGTTTGCTGGACCACTGGGGGACAACGAAGGGGGAGGTGGGTTGGAGTTCAAATGTTCTGGCACTCAGGCGAGTGAAGTGGAGGTACAGTTGCTCAAGTTTCAACAGCTCATCAGCTGCTGCTCCAGCCCTGCCATGCTGCAAATCAAAAATCGTTCTGGGGAGCCTGAGCGCTGCTTTTGATATGTGGTCACTGCCTCCCTGCTTAGCTCTGTTGCCTGAGCTCAGGGCTGCAGCAAAGGCAAACCTCTAAGGCAGAAAGCTGGATCCCACGCCATTTGGGGTTTTAGAATTATTTTTTAAAACAAAACAAAAAAGCGCACCCATGTACACTCCAAATCCTTAATCTGTAAGATAGGACAAGAAGGTTTATCCTCCCTCCTCAGGTACTTGGACTTTCCCAGATTATGAGGTCCATACATACCTCTTGTCAAAAAATATTTTATTGCACACCATGAATAGGAGAAAATGTTGGTTTCCCTTTTTCCCCATAGAAAGTCTTTTTCTTCCTCATATAAAAAATATAGGTGGCAAATAAGCTACACATGTGCCTCACATACATTCACTTCTCCTGATGATACTATCTAATCATTGGATATGTAAAAGGAGGGATGCTGAGTATCCAAGAGGACACAAAGACAATAAAACAGGTATCCCCCTTAGCCCTACCTGCCACTGAAGGCACACTTACTGTCAGAATGAAGCTTCTCAAATTCCACCCAACTCGTATTCCACCACTTGGAAGACAAGGAAATTAAAATCTCTTCTCTCTCTCTCTCTCCTCTGTTTGCTTCAAAAAGCTTTTAAGTTCCACTTGAAAAGAAATACAAAGGAGTCTTCAGGACAGAGAAGAGTGGGTGGACAGTTTAAAAATTCAAGACCAAGCCTGCAACAAGAGTTTTGCGACATCATTTCTTCAGGCAGTAAGAAGCCAGTAAGATATTATGTCTTTGCACGTATTCTCTATAAAAGGCATTTTGCAACCTCTCTTATCTCATCTCTAGTAAAGGGTTTTTCCCTCCTTGCCATGCCAGCAGGAGACTGCTGTGCAGACGAGATGATGTCACCTCCAGGAATCCCCCCCCAAGCCCTGCCAGCTGAGTCCTCCCAGTAACAGAGATACTGGCTATAAATAGTTACCTGGGGAAAACAAGGATAGTTAAGGAATTCCGAGGAAAACAAGAAATGAGGAAGAGTTTAAAAAAATATTTTAAAAGATACTGTTTCTTCATCTTTGGACATCAATAGTTAAGATTCTTACAAAAAGGAGAGAACCTCTGGGAGAACACAGTAACTCTACAAAGCCCATTATCCAAATTTGCCATGGTTCCTAAAATTATTCGAGAAGTGGAAAAGACCATTAACATATACAAGGTTATATTCATATAAATGTGCTTCTGTCATACGAATCTGCCATTCAGAACAATCTCTGGCAAATACAGCTATTGCATGTTGAGTAACATCACACCATGCTTCACAACCTCGCAACACAGAAAGCTGTAGACTGCGAAAGCCTCGTTTTGGGGAGCGCTGTGCTGTTTTCCCAGCATTGCATACATTTCAAACACTAGCTCTGCGTGCCATAAGGAGTATTTTGAAAGTTCTATAGCTCCATAGTTCTGAGCTCTGCCTAGGCTGGTGAGATAACACTAGTCTCACTTGAGCGCAACAAGCCTATTTCAGATACATATAAAATATTTACAAAGCCTGAATTTACAACACTGAAAATTATTACTTTAGGTTTTCAGGGAAGTCGAGTCCCATCTCCGACACCATTTGATATTACACATGCCAAATCCCTTGATGAAATACCTGCTGCGTCTCATCCAGTGAGAGCAGAAAGCATCACAGAGAAATAATGAACAGACCAATAAGCCAATTGTCTTAGCACAGAGAAGGCAAAACAACAAGCCAAATGAATTAATGAGTTAGTTTAAGAACACAGTGTCAGGGTAGTAAAAATATCCTCTTTAGTGCTGTACTGAATAAAGGAAACAGCTGTCTAAATATTTGAGTTTTTCTGAAAAAACATTTCTATATTATGGTGAACAGCGAAGCTAATATTTTCACACGCCGAAGAAAAAAGAACTGACCAGAAGCAAAGGGAACCCTAATGGAAATGTTAGCCAATTAACAAAACTATTTTCACTTGAGAAAAAACTGCATGACAAACTTCCGTAGGTATTCTGTCAAGGAAGGAAGTGAAATTAAAACAGTCTAGGCTAATGCAAGCTGCTAAAAGAAGGCATGAGTCCAAGCGAAACCAGCCTCACTGCTGACAAAGCGCACTGAACAAGCTCATCGGAAGACTACTGTCACTTTATCATTTAATCTGCATCTCAACAACTGCCACAAAACAGGTCTAGGGACTACCTGGGAAAATCCTTACACTATTAATTTTACTCTGAGCAATAAGATGGACTTGCAATATAATCCTTAAACCAGCTGAAGAGGCAACTGCGTCAAGCATCGCCTCAGATCTGCAACGGAGATACAGAGACCCCAAAGATGAAACTGTAGGGATTAAGACTAGTCTTCATTTCATCACAAAAGTCATGAAGTGTGAATACCACCAGGTGCAGTTGCCCAAAGAACAAGTTTTTCCAAATGAAATGCTCCCATCTCCTCAAGAAGCACCCTGAATGAGGAATTAACAGCAGCAGCCTGGAAATTACACTGTGCTAAATTACAATAATAATCTCCTGTAAATCATCTGGAACACGTGTCCCTTCTGTACGTAGCATTTTAACTCGACTTCCCCGATATAAATGGTCAACGGCCTCAATGTTGAAAGCCAATGTTTTGGTTTATGTATGCTTTCACTTGACCAAAATAAAATAGTATAGAAAGGCACGAATTTCATGTTTGTAGCACTTTGAATATCAGGCCCTTATAAAGTGATAAACTTACATGAATATCAGTGTTTCAAAATTTTAGCCTCTGCAAATTACGTAATCAGAGTTAAAAAGCCAATTTGTTGTCTGGATGAGTATAAGTATCATCATTTCACTTCTATGCCCCTTCCTCCACCCTCAAGAATAAAATTACTTCACAGAAGGCTCAGGTTAATCTTTGCTCTTTAATTTACAAAAATAAGCATTCTTCTCATTTGCGATAGCACCTAAGTTAAAAGTGACTTCACTGAGCTCAAAAGCCAATCTCCAGTAAAACCCCTAACTAGAACTCCGCAACTTCTACAAAAACTGTTTATTTCCTTTTCCCTGAAATTTTCTCATCCCTACTTCTGTGTGCAAGAGTTAAGACATTAATTTCAAAAATAGCAGCATATTTAAAAAGCAAAAAAGTCATTTAGGATCTGTAATCAGGATTTTTTTTCCCCATGATGTTCAAGCGTAACTAATTCTTTAATCTACCGTTCTGTTGTTTAAGACCAGTGGGGGTGGAAAAAAAGAAAGAAAGAAAGAAAGGAAAAAAAAAAACAAAAAAACCACCTCTTATTCATCAGTGCAAGCAGCTCCTACTACAAGTCACAGCAAAAAGCAAGTAAACAATTTATCCGAGTCCAGTGCTCCATGCAGCTGGATAGATCCGGACAGGAAAAGAAAAATGTTTTGACTCCAGCTACCACCTAATAATTCTCCAAACACACTAGTTAACATAGTCCGGCTGGCTCAAAATCAGAAGTGGTCCTGCCAAATACCGAGCAAAGGAAAGACTGCTTTTCCCTGTACCACAGCTACAGGGCTGGAGAACATGCCTGAGCCTCGGGTAGGTCAGCGCTGCAGAGACTCCCAAGCCACTTCTCAACGCGTTAGCTCAGGTACAAGAACCAATTTAGTCCTTGCAGCACAGAGTCTCTTGTAGGCAAATTTACCCGGCTGAGAAAGTAACCCTGTGTTGACTCAGATGTGTATGCTACAGCCCGCTCTGTTATTTTACCTGCTAAACTAAAGGCTTCTTATGAATCTGAGACTTGTTTTCAAGTTGCAAGCTAATCCTCATATATTCATTTTCCTAACTTTGAAATGCACCTTTAGATAAAACTGAAAAACATCCAAGAAATAATCACTCGGCCTATTTAGAGAACATGAAAACTATCCAATTAAAGCATTCACACACACACAGAGGGAATCCAGAAGTACATGCTGTACTTTTCAGAAATAAAAAGGGAAGCAATAAAACTACCACTCGCTACAAAACATCAATTCATTGCATAGCTGCATGCAGCTTTACCAAAGCTAAAAAGACGACACAAATCCCAACAACCTGAAATCCCAAGACAAAAGAATCTGGATAACTAGAAAAAAAAAAAACTAAAGCAGCATATTTTTTCCTGAGTAACTTCAACACAATATTGACCTCAATGAGTATAGAGCTAAGTATGCATCACATTAACTTATCAGACACAGTTCAGAGAGTACAGGAGATAAAAGTGAACACAATCTTTGTATACAAGAGTATGAGTAAATGCTAACAACATCTTAAAAGCAGTATTACTAGTGTTAATACTAGGTAGATGAAAGATGCTGTCCTGAAAGAAGCTAGTGTACAGAGCAAAGAAACTGAATGAGAGAGATGTAAGGTTTCAGACTCAATCAATCGCAAACAGTCTTGAATTACACAAAGAGCTAATCATTTTAACGGTGCATGACAGAAAACCAGACCTCAAAAAATAGCCCCCGGCAATCATCTAAGCCTGTTCTTCCCAGCTTGCGAGGTGTAACTCGCTGTTGAAACACTGCAGAAAACAAGTGAGGCATGAAGACCCTTCCCCACTCCAAGAACCACATACTGTAATGAGATAAGAATTTTTAATAGGTAAAATTGGATATGGACTAGAAAAGCTGAGAAGCCCGACTAATACCAATCCCTGCCTCCAGGACAGACTCTGGCATCTTTAGGCCATCTCTACCACACGCAGCATAATTTCTCTGCAGAAGCATCCCAGGCAGCTACATGAACAGAACCAGATATCCCTGGCTACGTCAGTGCAGCTCTAAGGCTGCTGACAGGCTCTCAAATGGGGTTAACTTGCTGCTCTGTTGCTTTCAGAGTCCAGCTACTATCTACTTTCCTGTGCTGTACACCACCGCTACGGGACTGAGGGGGTTACCTACTCAGGCCAGCTTTTATTTGCGTATCTTTGCAATGGTGTCAATGTTTCATCTATCTCTTCTAAGTCTCTGGAGAATTTCTTTCAGCCCTTAAAACATGTTCAGTACTAGAAAATTGCCATCCTGTGTAATCCAAAGCTCCACCACTGCAAATTAAAATAATTTATTTCAGCCTCAGCAGAAACAAAGAATAGTTGTTCTCTATCTTCCGTACACCATCTTTTCATATCATCGAAGATCTAGGCATTCCCCAATCTTTCTGTTTTCTAGGCTAAAGAAACTCAAAGCCTTCAGATTTTCCCCAAAGGCTGAGTTTTTCAAACCTCACGTCCTAGCCTTGTTGGTGCCATTAAGACCCTGCTCCCTTTATCTACCACATCCTTCTTTAATAAGGAGTCTAAAACAGAGGCTAAAAGCACAGTGCTAAGCACAGAAGAACAATTACCTCCTCTGCTCTTTATCTGACATGTTTCATCACCTATACAGCCCTAATGAAATCTCAGTGTTATGCACGCCACCCCTGACAAATTCAGTTTGTGATCCACTGTGATTCCTGGGTCCTTCCTGGCCAGCATGCTGCCTAGCCCATTTATTTTTGTGCATTTGATTTCTCCTAAGCGTTACACTTTACGGTTGTCGTTATTAAATTTCACCTCATCGATTTCAGACCATTTTTCCAATTCATCATCTGAAATTCTAAATCGGTCCTCCTGTTTATAATCCCTTCCCGCTTTGTCTTCCAAAAATCCTCAAATTATCCTCTTCGACAGTAACAAATGGATGATGAATAATGAGAATATCGACTAGTAAACAACTTAAGCCAGCCTCCTCTAGAAATTAACTTAATAGTCTGACAGTAAACAGCAGAGCCTAGCTCAACATTTCAGCGTATTTCTGAGCGGACTGAAGCATTGCCTCTCATCATCCAGGCAACGGAAAGAAATCAGTTCTTCAGCATCTGCTTTAACCAAGCTAATCTCATCTCATCACTGTGAATGCTTCTTTCCTCACCAAGTTTGTTGGTAGACTTTTAAATGCTAACATTTAGTTTGGTGCTCAGAGTTTGAACAGGGTCTATTTTTATATAAGTATACCTATTTACTCTCCTAAAAGAAACAGCCTCGCTGCCAAAAATATGTAATTAAGCAGGAACCAAAAAGATATCTGGAAAAGAAGTCACTATTTAGGAACGGAACTATATGAGCGGCAGACTCCTTGCCAAGTTTTCAGACGTAAGGCAACTCTCCTGAAACCACGTGCTCCCCTAAATGAGGAAAAAAAAACCCAAACCAAAACCACCCACACTTCCCAAGCACATAAAAGACACAGGTAATAAAACTATGCTAAATGATCCGTGTACTTCAGATAAAGCAGGAACACATCCATGTAGATTAGAAGACTATTCCCTTGACTGTGGAGCTATTTTATGTTTGCAAAGTTATATAAAAAAACAGCTTACTGTTTAAGTCCCAAAATAGCAACTACTCTTCAGCCTGAACAACATGCAAGCTTTGTAAACAGAGGTGGAAATAATTTTATTTAATTAAAGACCTACACCTTCAATTGGAATTACTGAACCTTAGAGAAAAATCTATATAAACAAACTGCAGTTTAATCTATCAAAATTCTGTAGCGTCAGCAGTCTACTGTAACATTATACAGATCGCTTCAGTAGGACAAGTGCCAGCCTTTTCAGGAGCTACACATATCTTCCTGTTGCTCTGTTCTGCACACGAATGCTCAGCTCTTCCTTCCAATGCCCACTATTGGTACCATTTCTTAACTCTACAAACCCCTAGAGTTGCTTCTGGGTTTAAAACATGATGATGATGAATAATATCCCTTCCCTTCGCTCAACACGTTACCTGGAAACCTCCTCACGCCCTTCATTTCCTGCATGGGATGCACTTGGGCACCTCCTCGTCAATGAGGAGAGCTCGTGAGGAAGCCCAGCTGCAGGTGCCTTCTGCAGCCCACCCGGGGTCCAGCACCCCCAGCCAGGGCAAGGCTGCACAGCACCCAGGCACCTTGCCAAACGCCACTCACAAGCTTCCTTGCGTTGGAAAATACAATGGAAGAGGGCCTGGGAAAGGGAAAAAGATGCTAGACATCATCTCTCATCCTGAGATGGGGTCACGGCGTAACTGGGACATGTATGTGGGCCTGGGAAGCTGCCTTGATCCCACCGCTTTGGAGGAGTCCCAGCGCAATTCATCTCCTCCTTCTTCTATCTCACCACTAGACCTTCTCCATAGTTTTGGAGACTGCCTAACGAAAACGTCCTCAACAGAAAGCATCAACTTACAAGTCACGTAGGTGCTTTCGACAGCTCTTATACAGTGTAGCTATTTTGTAGTTTGAAGGAAAGATTTGCATCTTTTTTCCTGTTTCATGCAAGAGTGACCAAAGGAGAATAGCAATATACCTGTTACATTCTAAAACGAGAGATGCTTTTATAAACTAAATCCTACTCCTTAAGGGAGCAATTAAAACCTTGTTGTTTATTCATACAAAAAGAGAAATGCGCATTTCCCACACTCAGTTCGTATATGCTTTTTCTATATCTAATTATACCAAAAAGTATCTAATTATACCAAAAAGTACAAGGACCACCTACCACTAACTAACTAACTTAAGGTCATCCATACTTCATTTCCTGTAAGTGAAGTAAAATAAAGCAGTATTTGATAATTCACAATATATTGTATCATAATGAAAGTAAGCTTCTTTGTGAACACACTCAGGATTTCTTCAAAATGCAGAACTAATAAGCACAGTCATACAAGTTGGCAAATTTGCTTCAAAAGGATGTTTTAGGTCATGTGAATCTTGCCACTGCCAAATTAAGTTAAACACAAAATAATGATAAAACAGGAAACACATGAATACAGTCTTCCTTTTCAATGGTTTCTATTTCTTATCGCTATGCTTCTGTTTAACAAGGTTTGCAAGTCCACTTGGAAAAAAGAAAAAATTTCTGACAATAGCATGCTTCCAACTAAAAAAATTTTTCTACTCTCAGTTTTTAGGAACTTCATTTTAATTCTTAACAAGTAGCCATCTCAGCAATCACAAAAATTGCAAGAGCACTGCTTCTTCTTCTTGTCAACCACTAGTCAGAGTTGCATGAATTATTCAGGTTTTACTGAGCACAGTAAAGGTGAGATCTGATATTTATGCAGGCTGAACAACAAAGGAGCCATCCCAAAAGAAATGCAAACCCCACCTTTTGGGTCAAGCCAAGTTTTTCATTCATTACATGCTCTGTGCCAAGGCTCCCTCAGGCTGTCACTGCCAGACCCTCGTCTTTACACCCCAGTTGTGAAATGCACATAGTAGAAATTTATCGAGCAGAAGGGTTCCACAAATCTGAAACTAATAATAATACCCAAAACTGCTCTGAGAGTAGGTTAGCATCTGCATTAATCTGAGAGGCCAATAAACAAAACATTCAGCAGATCAGGTAACTGGAAATATCCTCAAGAGCAGTAAGAGCCTTCTGCTGTGCTGCCAGCAGAGCCATACGCCACTGTCACCGTCCTGCTCCCTGCCCTGAGGGGTACAGCCTTCACCTTGACGCCTCCTGGCATAAATACCGAAGGCAAAACGCACCTACCTTACTGGCACGGCTGATGACCAGTATGCTACGTTACACTGCATGTGAGCACCAACTCTCCCTCCCTTACTTCTGCTTCCATACCATAACTAAAGCCGCATAGCTGCAGCTCGAGAGGACATGGGGCTGTGTACCAAGAGACAAGGTCAAGTTTTAACTCTGTGACCTAGGCAAATATCTCCACATTTAAAACAAAAACAAGCGAGGAAATCTACTGAGGCACTATCCACACCCAGGTGTGGGAAAAGGCTCTGCCTAGCCTTCTGACCAGAGCACACCCCAGTCTCCAGAGAAGGGTGGGAGATGCCTGGGAGCGGCTCGGCAGTGTTGGACAGCCGATGTGCCGTCCCTGGGGGAGCCTCCCACCCAGCCGTGGGACTGGCAGGGAGCGCTGGGACGCAGAGGAAGGCGGCCGCCGTCCCGCGCCCGCCGTGCATCCTCCAGCCTTTCAGGAGTTTCGCGCTTTTCATGCTAGCCTGGAAGATTACAATACATTGTATATTTAGCTGATGCTACATTAGCCTGGGATAAACTTATTTGTTTCTGTTTTGGTGTTAGCGCACCCCAAGGGACCTTTAAACAATTAGATACAGAAGAGTAAGACAGGCACGTTATCCATCAGATTCACATCTTCTAAGCTTTAGCGATCAGCTCTCTAACTGTCTTTACATACAGTGTCAAAAAACCCATGTGACACATTACCACAGAAAACCTAGCAGATTTTAAAATATTATATGTAATGTATTCATACTGTACCTGTAGACATACAAGTACTGTCATTATTTTTTCTGGACTTCAAAGGAAAGAGTCAGTGACTAAAAACAGAGACTATGAGTTTTCCCAGTATTGTAATTCCAGTAGGAAACAGTGCTTTGGTCAGCTGTTTTGTGAATAGCTAAATATTTTCATTTTTGGTTCTTCCACTTACAAGTTCTATAGTTTTCCTTGCTGTATTTCCAATATATGAACTACATATAGACTCTATATTTTAAAAAAATACAATTCTAATGAGGCACAAATCATTATGTCTAATGTAACTTTTGTTCAGCCTGCATTATTTGGGTCCCAAAGAAGAGAGAGGGATGTAAAAAAGCTCAACCAGGAAGCCCAGGTCTATATTCTTCCATTCTTTAACCTCCAAGTCAGGAGGTTCACATTTACAGAAGATTCCTACGAACAAAGGGACCAAATCCTTCAGCCCTCAATGAGCTGGCAAGCCTTCCCCAGGGAAGGTGAAAATCACCACGGAAGGTCAACAGGCAACAGTCTGGCCAGTGGCTCAGCTTTCTTCGCTACAAACAGAGAACAGCATTGAGATTTCCAAGGGGGTGAAATTTAGCTGACCATGGCCAGTGGCAGGGTTGCCATTGGTTTCTAAATATCGGTAAAAGAAGCATGTCTGGTTAATTCAATTTTGCAGCCCTTTGAGCAATGCTAGAGGCACTGCAGCTGCTTGTCTCAAGACATCAGATTAAAAAAAAAAATTTCAAAACAACCAAAAACCAAAAAAACACCACCATAAACCTCACATGCTCCCACCTGCACATATGGATTTGGATCTATTTCCAGAAGCCTCATTCTCAATGCTGCATTCATAAACAGTAAGGATTGTTTTTAAAAGTCACAAAAGCCTATGCCCTGTACGCAGCTAGAGAAAAGTTCTGCTAGAACAACGCTGGTAAGGAGATTTGCAAGGAAGCTTCCCTGCCCAGAGACAAATGTTCCTGTGCAAGTGCACCTCTGCATCACTTCAGGACTTTCCAGCACAGGGGAGAGATTGCTGTATGAATACAAAAAAAATACAGAATGTTGGATTTCAAAGGCAAATCTAGATTATAGCAAGCCTACTTACTCCTTTACTGATTTTAGAAAATGCTTATGACTCCGTCTTACACTTCATCTTTGGAGAATATTATAGCTCATATACTGTGTTTGGTCATTTAAAAAGCTGAAGTGTTCAACCCAAAGAAACCTTTTAAAGAAGTTGATGGACAAGCACATCCATAACTATACTTTATGACCTCCAGATGTGATCTCAGGTGCTCTACAAAATGGTCTTATGATTCTTCTTTAACAGTGACTTCAGTTAGTTAGTTAGTTAGTTAATTAGTAATTGTGACTTTTTTCTTGCATCACAGATGAAGCTGCTCTAAGTTTTAGCAATCAGCTAATGAGCTTTTTCATGTTGGAAAGGAAAAAGGAGGATCAGAAGACTCTCAGCTTCTCTTTTCTTTCCTCCTTCTACAGAAAGAAAAACATTTTAAACTGGCATAGAGGCTTTGAAGAATCCCAGACCATACAGAGGATCACAGGCCCTTCCCACCCTTAGGTGAGAAGTTCCCTGACCTGTGTTATGTTGCAGGGATCGTGGCAACAGCACCAGAAATGCTGAAGCTGCTCTGGACGGTGGGTGATTGCCCAAAGAAGCAAGCCACCAGCAGCATCTCCTCCTCTCACGTGGACGTCAACAGCAACCAAGACATCCTCGGCCAGCAGAGGTGACTGATAGCGAGTCATTCAGAAACCCTGGGCAGTCACCCTCCATCCCCTCCAGAAAGCCAGATGGCAGCAGAATTTGTTTAAAACATACTTTTTTACAAATCATAAAATCAAAAGGATTTCACAGGTCAAGCAAAGCAAGAGAATACAGACTTCAGAGATGTTCCTAGTGTTTTATACCACAAAGGTAAAGCAAGAGGATGACAAAGTTTAAAAAGAACTGTAACTTTTATATTAATCAGCAAGACATGAGCTGAACAAGACCTGGCAACACTATCAAAAATACATCATTAAGTTACTGAACAAGCACTCCGTACTTGGCTTTAGGCAAGACCCTGAGAAAACAGGTCATCTTCTAGCCTTTGCAAGAAAATGTCAAGGGTTGTATCTCCCTCACAGACAAGACACCATGCCTCTTCATTATCCTTTCAGCTGACCATGGAGCAGCAAATGAGATGTCAGCAGGAAAAAGCCTTTTGATCCATCCCTGCTTCTACAAAATGACAAAGTAACAAACTCCAGCCTCTTACAGATGTTTGCAAAAGCACTACACTTAAATTGCTCTAATCATTCTGAGGAGATGCCGAAACTTTTACAATTTCTGGTAACAACTTCCGTAAGACATGGAAGGATTATATAATTCTTGAAAAAAATAACTAACCTTTTAAGAACAAAAAAACTAAGGAAGAGAAATCTTGGTATTTCAATTTGAGTTGAAGATTCCTAAAATATTTAATTAGCCTGTCTCAAGACCACCCATACACGATTTTGTGATTTGAGAACCTACCATCACAGACAAGTAAACTCTGACTAGCCTCTTGAACTAATTTAAAATTAAATACTTTACTTTCATAGAACTTAGTCAAGATAATTTACCACCAGCCATTCAGAGAAACTGTTTAGGTTAACAGAGATGAGGCAAACAGTATTTACCAGTCCTTAAGTGAATTTCCTCAGCCCTCTATAAACTGTTATGCTTATCTGATACATTAAGACAGGACTGACTGCTGATACAGGGAGCACCGCAGCCAACTTGGCATGCAATGCATTATAAGGAACTGGCTCTTCAGCCATACTGCAAACCAGCGTTAGCGAATAACTAAAAAAAAAAGGCTGCATTCGCCACTTTAATAAGCTGGCTCGATAATGAGCCTGTGAACTGAGAAGACTCAACTGGGAGCTTGCTGCCCTTCCCTGAAGAGGCTTTCTTGCAAGAAGCACGGGTGAGGTGCCAGGGCTGTGCTAAGCCATCCTACCTAGCAACTGCTCTGCACGCTCAGCAGCCAGACCACAGCTTCTTGCACAGATGTCCATCCACGTGATAGCTTTCATGGCTATTACATTAGTTGAATTAAAGGCAAAACATAGTCTCCATACAGCTAAAGCAAATACTTTAACTTTATTAGACAGGACTGAAGAGAGTGGTCCATTTCCACTCATGGCCAGTCCAGTACATGGAGGCTTAGGAATACAGCTCTGGTATGAAATACTGAAAAACTTCTATATGACTAGGAGTGATTTAGACAAATATCCCCAAATAACCCCTTCGGCTTGCTTTCAGCTGATTGTGAGTTTAGATGGCAAGTCAGTTTATGTATAAAAATAACCATAATTTAAAAGTGATGTATATATAGGGAATCCCCATCCCAGAACTATACAACCTGCCTTTTTTACTTTTGTCTACAAATGTCCCCAGAAGGACAATACTCCTGACAGCCCACCTGAGCTAGAACACTGTTATAAAAATATAATTTGTTCCTCTTTTGTAATGACCAAAATGAAAGCAGTTTCCCATATAACATTTGATCTTTCTGTACGTGCTAGAATTAGGTATTTTTCCAAAGAATGCCAACCTGTCAACACACTTTGTTTTCATTGTCTTTCAGATCATGTCACAAATCAACACAGGTCAGTTAAAAAGAAAAAAGCGGGGGGTGGGGGGAAGAGGCAAGGGACAAAAGTGGAAGGAAAGATAAAATGGGACAGGGTCTCTTCCCCAGACGACGACACCCACCCTGCAAGCCACCAGCTCTAACCCACAGAATGAGCCGGTCTGCAAACAGACGGGGTGAACCTGCCTGGTCCTTCTTTTCATTAAACACACAAGTCACAAGCCATTATGAATAGCAAGGTCAATTTTTGCTTGAATCGCAAAACTGCTTTTTTAATTGTTGCCACCCACTCAAGGTAAAAACATCAAAAATTACTTCTTAGTTGCCCTCCCTAATGCTGTAAATTTATTACGCTTTCAATCTGTAACAACACTTTCTCGCCCTGAGAAGCCGAGAGCAATATATTCTCTGCGCAGCTCATCTATGAATTTCACATAGTTTTTCTTGGGGGAGAAAAATCACCACAGGAGATTCAGATTTTATAGAATAATCACTTTGCCTTAGGAAAGTACGTATTAGAGAAAAGACGACCGTTTCTTTCCAAATTTTAAGGAGTTTTTCAGAGGGTATTCGTCTTAATTAGTCATGGCTATATAAAAACAAAGTACTGCAAACTATACTGGGATCCAACCAGTTTTCAAGGGTCATGATAATCTGTATTGGCTGAGTGCCCAAGAACATCCTCAAGGTCTGAGCATATACCAGAGCAATGCACACACTGTTTTAAGATACAGCAAAGCCTTTGGAAAGTTAAGTGACTGCACACCTGAGTCATCGTCCGAATGAGACATTTTGGCCTTTCACATTTACTTCCCAGTGCCAGAGAGGCTCTGGATTTTGATGAAATTAGATTGGAGAGAGGAACCAAAACCAACAGGTGCTGTGAAAGCAACAGACTCTTAATATACACTGCAAACCTTTAAGTATTGTGCTGCGAGCAGCTCGACTACTTTCCACCCATAACAATTCAAGTAAAGTTATTAAAAGGTAGAAAATATTCCAGTTAAAAAATGAGAAGGAAAGGAGAAGCTGTGACCACTCTGGAGAAGACAGAGAAGAGATTTGCTACTGAAAACACAAGGACAACTGGCTGTATTTAAAGTCCAGGTTTCACAGTAGCGATTCATATCCTCGTTTAAAAATTAATCCTAGCTCTTGTTCTGGACCTCCAGTTGTGGAGAGAAGGATCATGTACCTGGGCAAGGGGGGATGACAACAGATGGGGACAGGGAATATACACGCTCTAATGTAAGCAAAAGGCAAAGCAGCACAAGAAGAAGAGAGCTGTGTATGCCAGACCAAATGCTTTCATCACACAGGTAGCACCAGGTGGCACTATTTTGAGAGCAATATTGATATAACAGATTGGGGCACTGGATTCCAAATCAGGAGACTAAAATGCCATTCCTGGCTGCTGCTGGCTTCCTGCAAGACCACAGGAAAGTCACTGAGCAGCTGTGGGCTCAAAGAGGCAAGTCAAGCTCTTCTCTGTGTCTCAAAGAATGGCAAAAAAACCACAGCTTGCATGTTAACAAGAGCACCAGCACAGCAAAATATCATTTTTGCTGTCATTTACTTTGGTGTGTAATGTCATGCAATAAACTCCAATAACTCACAGAGCATTTTCAGAGAGAAAATTTGCTGTGGATCTCAGCACATGTGTTAACTCCCACCAGGGCCACCTGATCCATTTCTCCTTTCGGTAACTCGCATTGAGAACAGAAGGAGGATGCTAATACACAACAGTAACCAGAAAAAAAAAAAAAAAAGTAACATCGCCCCTTCTTGGCCTGGGCTCAACTGAAAACCATCAGGAAAGAAAATAAGTTGGTAGAGAACAAAACATTGTATTGCCCCTGCTTTCCACTCTTCCCCCATTCTGCAGATTATCCCTCCCTGCAGCACTTTTGCTAATGTCATGATGTTCCCCCCCCAATAAAAGCCTCCAACACCTGAAAACCTGAATAATAGTCCACAGACAGATGTGAAGAACGATGTTCATAACAGTCATTTACATTTAAATTTATAATATCAGTTTTTTTAAACACAAGTCAAAATAACCAAAGGCTAACCTGTAGGCAATGTGAACCTTAGTCACACATCCCATGAGGCAATAACCATTAACTACACGAGGATCAAACAAATGAGAGACCAATAATGAAATGGTCTGAGTGAAGTTATGCCCAAGATATGTTTGTAACACCTGGGTGGGGCTTTGGGCTCATTTTTTGGTTTTATATCTTAAGGCTTTAAAAAAACCCAAAATATTTCTGGCAGATTTATTGTAAGAAAAATAAAAGTCCATATGGGATTATATTCTGCACAAGAAGAAATTAAAGGTGATTTATGAAAAATCTTCTTGGCTGTTTTACAAGGCATAGGAGTGAACAAAACCAAAAGGGAAGCAAAAGGAATACGACTGACCTCACTGCGCTTTCCTCCTGGGAGGACTAGTGGGCTTGCTTCCACTATTCTTTAACAAAACCTTGAGGTAGTTTATGTACATCAACATACAAGAGACGATCTTTGGGGGAGGGGACTGGACTCCAAAAAAAAAAAAAGCCTACAAAATGGAAAATTCTCAGACAGAGGTGAAAAAAACTGCTAAAACCTGTTAGGGAAGGCAGACTACATGGTCCGGCGGTGCAGGCCAGGTGAGTCAGCCAGGCACAAACAGAGAAGCCCTCAGCTCTGAAGGAAGACAAAAGCTACATGACCACACATGCAGGCATGATTTGTTTCTATCAATATTTGTTTTCTCTTCACTTCTTGTTCTTACATCATCCTTCTTGCCAGAGAACCTAAAGGAATTAAACAACAACAATCAGCATCTGAAACCTGAGGTCTGAACTCTTCACCTTTCCACAGAGAGAGGGGCAAGCAAAAAGAGAGCTTCACTTCGGTAGGAGTTACATCAAACCACCCAGATTTTAAACAGACAATAGATTGCATGAGAAAAGGAAAGGTCAAAGAGAAATACAACTTACACAGGAGCACAGAGCATAAGGTCTAGGACCACCCTTCATCCCAGTGGAAAAAGAGGGACTTTATTGCTAGGCTGAAATGGCGGAATAAAGCAAAATCCATATCCTCTTGCTGTGGGTATTTCCCTTGTGCCAGAGAAGCAAAACCACTTACAAAAGCCTCATTTTGGAGCTCTAGGCTCCAGTATGAAAGATTCTACTAGATCCTCAGCAAGGAGCAATCCAAGAGCAGAGTTTCTTTGCCTGTCACTGGGTAGGCACGTTCTTTCACGCTGCCTCCTCCTGGGCAGGCAACAGATGCCTGGCAATCCAGTTACAGGAGAACATCATCTATTAGTGCCACCAAATCCTCTCCAGTTTCATGCCCTGGACTCAATCCAAGACATGCCCAGTTTAAAATATGAGATTCAATTAAGTAAGTCTGTAGTCAGGGTTAGAAGGTTTTGTGTGAACTTTGCCCGTCAGGCAGGAAATATTACGGCTGGAATAGTTTTGGGCTACCTTATGATTTCCCATTGGGCTGACTATCAGGGTCTTAAACAAGAAGCAGAAGTTGCTTCTACAAAGCACTGGCTTTTTCAGCCAAGGATGGCACCAACTGTTCACAGCTCTTGCACCCAATAGAAAAGAAACATATCGGACTGCCAAGTGTGGCACTGAAACTCCTCCGCGTCTCATACCTACTGAAAGTAAGACAGGTGGGCAGTTATTTGTAGGTTGGTCCTGGCCATTTGAGGTGGCCTTCCAAACACAGAGGCCTTTCCAGCAAATCCTTTCCAGGATTTATCCCCCTGCTGCTCAATTCCATTCACTGGATCCATGAAAATGTTCGAGTCTCTTGAGAGACAACCCTCTGATACAGAATTTGGCAGCTTCGGTAGACACTTGAGGGTTTGGTTTTGGCATATGAAAAGCTTTAAACTTTGCACAATTGCTCCTTCCTCCTGCTCCTTTCACTAGGATATTTTGTAAGTGTCTACACGGCAAACCTGAGACAGGAGATAAAGAAGTTTGGATTTTATTCATTTTTGCCAAACACCTTAGGTTAAAAAACAAAAAACAAGAATAGGAGACAAACCAGGACATAAACCTGAAAGGCAAAAATACAACACGCAGCTACAGTGTGTGTGTGTATATAATAAGTTTTACAGTAATCACAGTATTGTAAATATTTCAAGTACCCTGATTACAGAAGTTGACGACATGCATTCCAGTCATCACAATTTTCTTGGTATAGAAGAAGGGTATAACATTAGACAGGCCATATTAGCACAGGTTTTATAGTAGCTAGGTCACCAGAGCAAGAAAACATCCTCTTTTTCATTAAAAGTCCAAATTTGCATATAAAGAAAAAAATGTACAGATGCATGCATTTTTCTAAGGTGTTTGTTGTTTACTGGTTTGGGTTTTTTTCCTTTTTGGGGTGTTTTTGGAGGGTTTTTTTGTGGTTTTTTTTTTTAAAGAATCAAAAAGGTATTAATTTGGGTTAACTCAGGAACAAATTCATTCATTTTCAGTAAGATTTAGCAACCTGGGACCTAAGACTTTTCTGAGGTGAAAAAAGGCAAAAAGTTTTCTGAAGCATCAAAATCTAGCCAGTACATAGCACAAAATATTAACGCTACTGCCTCTGCAAAACCTACCTGGCCAGACAACTACCCACAGTTATTTCCCCAACTAAATGGGAAGTTAAAGGCTGAAAAGGAAATTGCTGGGGTTTCAAGTAGAAACCTTTTAACACTCACCTTGCGCTTACACGCTGGCTCTGGTTCAAATACTGCCTCTTCTGCTGCAATGCCAGTGAACCAAAGTAGCAGCATGCCTGGTATTTACCCTTCAATAGCAAGCATCCAAACTTTTTCTACTTCCAGTTCTGAAGTAAAGGTTGGAAGCGCCTGTTGATCTCAGTAAGAGGTTTGTAAGATACTACAGTCCTGCCACGTACAAACACATCACCTATATGGACCTGTTTTCTTCTGGTGGTTTCTTTCAGAAGAAACCAGCCCCTCGACAGAGACTTCTACAGTGCAGTAGATACACAAACATGAATAACTAACTAACTATCCCCTTTCATCCACTTACACTCAGCGCTCCTCACTAGTGAAGGTTAATATCAAATGAGAAGATTTCTCCTTTGAATTACTTAAATGTAAAGTTTATGCTAAAAAGCATAATTTCCAAGTACAGCGTGCCAGGGTGAGCAAGTACAAAAGTCACTTTCTTCTTTAACTCGAAAATGCAAAAGCAGGGCCTCCTAGGTTTGTAGAAAATATTTACATTGTTAGTAGTATGGCAGCAAAGCAGATGGAAGGCATAAGGAGAAGCTTCGTACAGATGCTGATGTAGAAAAGTAAAGGTAATTCACACTCCCCTTGTGTTTTTCCCTAGCTCCGAGCAGCATCCTTTCTGACTGCTGTTGTGTACTGCACCAGTAATAAAGCCAGCCTGTTACTTTCCCAGCCTCCTACAGCATGGAAAGTTTCAGAGCTAACTCAGCCTGCTCCTCCCTAGGTCCCTACTACCCTGAAACTTTCAGAAGACTCACCTTACTTAAAATAAATCTGACAAAGCTTGGCACATACTCATCAAGAAATACGATTTCGCATGTCTAGAAGGTGAAGAAAAAAGCATTGCTTTCAATGAGGACTCCAGCAATGAAATGGTTGCCATGTATTATTCCCATGTTTACAGACTACTGTTTATAAATGCTCTGTTATGTTTTTTAAAAAAAGGTAGCTTTTCTAAAAGACTCATGCTCAGGAGGGAAGGGGAACACTTTGAAAGAAATGGTTTTCACCAAATTAATCCACGGTACTGGATTAATATAAAGTCAGGCAAAGGTAATTCACCCTGTAGTTAAAATACTCTAGCATTCTCTGGCTAGACAGACTATCTGATCTCACCGACTCTTCAAGTTCACTCAGCTGCTCTGCACATTAGAAAAAGTATTATTACTGCCACCAGTTATCTTTGAACACAGATAAAACCTACGTTTTTGAAGCCAAAAATGTTTCTGCTAAACCTTTAGGGAGGCCGTTAAAATTCTGGCCTTGCATCAAGGCATGAGAAGAATCCACTGCCCTCACACAGCCCTTTATTTTCTGGGAATCATGACAGAACCAGGGCTTAGTTTTGCCAGTTTTGTTAAATTAAGACTTCAGGCAAAAATTTTAGAAGCCTTATAGAAACCATAGTAATTTGTTAATAGTTGCTGATAAAATTATTTATTAGAAGCAGATTGCATCATCAGTTCAGATAAAACACTGCACAAACTGAAGCCAGCTTTTAATCTTGCCCAATATATCAGAGCATCAGGATGCAGCAGATTCTCAACAAATCCCAGCATCATATATCTTCCCTCATAAATAAAGACATATTTTAATAGCTATACAATAACTTTTCCTTCATGGTCACTCTCAAGATGTTTTTCATTAATATAATCCATAGAAACAATTTCCTCTGATGACTTATTTGTGACTACGACAGATGCCCACTGTGCTAAAAAGCCTCCTCTTTGCATGGCCTGTACCTGAGCAGGGGATGATGGCGTAACCGTCAGAGCCGCTGAGGAAGAAATGCCCTGCGGCACAGCTAGAAGACATCTTCCTGGAATAACCATTCATGCTTCAGGTAGGTGAACATACGCTATTAACAGCACCTGCAGGTTGTTGGGCTTTCTGGTTTGCTCTTCATTTCCACCTATTCAAAGCACCTCTTCACTCCTTTGGTGTGTTTAGTTGCCAGGAACATCCTTCCAGGTCACAATATCTATGTTCAACCTGTCTTTTTCTTTCCTTTTTTTTTTTTTTTAAGTACCTTTAAGGCAACTCTTCAACACTCTGTTTGCCTTTTTGCAACCAGAAGTTCTCCAGAACAAGGGATCTTTTGACATAAGCTTTTCTACTTACAAATAATCAGGCCAAAGATTTATTAGCTGCACTAGCAAGTCCTCTTCCCAGTTGCTGTTCAGTATGTTGCAAAGATAGTAAATGGATTGGAACTTCTTTCATAGGGATGTATGTTGCCCCAGGATTTTATTATACAGTACGATCTATATGAACACCAAGGAAATTCACACTTTAAATTACATTTGAGAAAAATGATAGACAGGTACTGTATCTAGTCAACTGAGCAACCCTGGAAGCTGCATTTTCACTACAAAAAAATTATCTCCATTATCCAGATTAATTATCCATGAAGGTGATCCCACCCAGAGAACTTGCTCAAAACTTCTAGTATGGTAGCTCTACTAACTTTTCTGAAGCAGTCAGCATACTTTTGCAACACTCAAACTCTTCCAAATGCTTGTTTGCATTCCCTGTCACCCACATCAAGAGATTCCCTTATCACAGGTTTGATTTTACTTTTACACATGCACTATTCAGGTATTTCCTAGTCAGCTTTACAGGGCAACGTGCATCTTCAGAAGGAAATAAAAAAGCATGAGAAAGCAGCAAAGAAAAAAATATGCCAGAGACTATTAGAGTTGAAAGACAACTGCCATCACCCTCAGTTTTAATCGTCATGCTACTATGGAAAAATCAGATGAACCAAGGACTAGTAAAAGATAACCACTTCCTTCCAGTAATTACAAAATGGACCTTTCTGATGGTCATGTCAGAAGCATTGGTAATAACTATGAAAGATTCATATAAAAGCTTTTTTCCATTTTTCTTACAGTTGCCCAAAGCAAAGTACAGTGTGCATACTACCTGTCTCTGTTTTCAAGGTACACCAAACTCCCGAGCTATACATGCTCAGGAGATTCTAAAACTTGTCAAGAGTCATCTGTGGAAATGTTTTGCCAGCAACGCTACCAGCTACATATGGATGTGTCAGTTAAAAAAATAAATAATTTCCCAATGCAACATATCTTGCTGCTATTTCAAAGTAAGTATTTGTACGATGGATCCTCATAATCACACAAAGCATTCTTCCTGTAGAATACCTCAGTAGCAGACATAACCTTTCATTTTTGAAGGTAAATTTCTGTATTTCATGTTTGGTCAAAAGGTCTGTGAATTGATAAACAGCATTTTAATTACCCATTTAAAAGAGTTCAGTAAAAGATGATCACAGAATGGTTGAGGTTGGAAGGGACCTCTGGAGGTCATCTGGTCCAACACCCCTGCTCAAGCAGGGCCACCTAGACCCAGCTACCCAGGGCCACATCCAGACAGCTTTTGAATGTCTCCAAGGATGGAGACCTCCACAACCTCCCTGGGCAACCTGTGCCAGTGTCTGAAAACCAGAAAATTCACTTACTGTGAGAGCTGTCAATTTGTGCCTGTTACCTCTTGTCCTGTCACTGGGCACTACTGAGAAGAGCCTGGCTCCCCCTTGTTCGTTTCCTCCCACCAGGTATTTATACACATGGATGAGATCTTCCTGAGCCTTGTCTTCTCCCAGCTCTCTCAGCCTCTCCTCATATGAAAGATGCTCCAGTCTCATAGTCATCTTTGTGGCCCTGCACTGGACTCGTTCCAGTATGTCCATGTCTTTCTCATACTGGGGAGCCCAGAACTGGACCCAGAACTCCAGGTATGGCCTCACCAGTGCTGAGGAGAAGGGAAGGATCACCTCCCTCGGCCTGCTGGCAACACTCCTAATGCAGCCCAGGAGGCTGTTGGCAAATTCTCTAAGATGACCTATAAAAACCTCTGTCTCCTTCAACTCCCATAAATTGGGGGGGGGGGGGGGGGGGGGCACGTGTGTAGGGGGAAAAAAAAAAAAAAAAGTCTAACACATTCAGAAGCCATAGCAACTGGATTATAACCAAAAAGATATCTGCAGAGTAACTTTGTGACTGGCAGTACTTCTAAGATTAGCCTAGGTTATACAAACAATATCTTACAGTGAAGTATTGTCTGTGACAATAGGATAAAAGATGTGAGGTTAATACTGTACAAAAAATTCACACGCATTTAAGACTTCCGTTAATGACAGTGATATCCCTCATCTTCTATGTGGTAAACAGACAGTATTTACATGTGAGGTAGGTGTCACCCGAGACTCAGAGCTCCAGGGAAGCAGCAGTACCTTGTTAAAAAGGATAAGAGTGTGCTACTTCCTAATGTGCAAGTTCTTTATATGTATAAATTAACTTGTATTTACATTTAGATTTCACACAGAAACTGTGAGATATGGAGTGCCTGCAGAGTCCAGCAAAGAGCCACTAAGATTTAAGGGACTGAGGCATCTCTCCTAAGAAGAAAAGCTGAGAGAGCTGGGGCTGGACCAAATGACCTCCAGAGGTCCCTTCCAGCCTCAACCATTCTGTGCTTCTGTGAAGCTGTCAGAGCTCACACTTTTTAGTTGTGAGTGATTGAGAAAGGGACTTTGACACAGCATTCATAAACGTTAAGGATACACTATTTCTCCTGTGGAGTGGCAAGCAGAAGGTTAAGAAAAAGTAAGATAAAGAAAAAAAACCCCATACCTGCTAAGGTAGTCAAAAGCCCAGAAGCTAAACTAATCTCTCAAATGAAATGAATGCAGGTTCATCCCCTTTTGTAGCACAAATATGTTTTTTTGAGTTCACTCTTCCTTTCCTCCCTCTATCAAACATAACCTCATCTCAGTGTGCTCAAAAGATAGCATCTTAAAGTCACTTTCCTCTCCTTATTACTGGTAACGTAAGGACAAACAGCTTAAAAGTTGTTACAGTTAACAGAAACTATAAGCGCTTTATCTCAGGGAACTTTTCTGAAAAAAAGATGCAGAAAGATCATTCACTGATAATCTAAACCAAACTTAGGGTTACACACACAGAGTATATGAGTAACTAAAAATTTCACCAACTGCCTTTGCCAGTTCTCTGCTTGTTGATGGAGCCAAGCTCCCTTGTGGCTACCGCACGGCTTCCCACCCTGCTGCAGAGTCACCCCTAAGATACTCATCTCAGCCAAGAGAGCCCATTAGGCAAAGCACTCCTGAAACAACTCTCTGCTTTTGATTTCTAAACTAGATAGGATTCCCCAAGTAACACTTTGCTGCACTGAAAATACATACCCTTGCCCACTGTGCTCTCCATTTCTTCTTCCCAAACTCCACAGCTGTACGCCCAGTTATACCTTGTTATGCCATTAGGCTTCCCTCTAGTACCCACAGACACCACCACTTGTGTGACACAGGACAGCAGGTCTCTCAGGGAAGACAATAATGCTCCTACACAGATCTGGTATGTACATCTTTAGTACTACCAGCGTGATTTTAATATTAAGACTTAGTCTAATACACCAGAAAAGTAAGTTAAACGGATTTTATTTACGGCAACCCAAAATGTGTTCATTAGTGAAGAAAACTCATTTGTAAGGGGACACAGAAAAAAAAATTATACATGAGAAAGGCTCCCACTTGTTTTTCCAATGATAAAAAACAACCATACATGGAAAACATTTTAGACTACACTTCTGAAGACACAGCAACAGAACAGCAAACTATTTCTTGGGAAACCAGCCACCTACAAACAGACACGTCCCTTTTCACTTGCTAAATGACGGCATTGCAAAGTAGAAGTACACGTTGCTCAGTGTTAAAGTAAGAGCTAACGCTGTCCTGTCCTAAGCTGCGCAAGATCAGATATAACAAAGCAGTTTAAACCAAAGCGAAATCATGCACTGAAAAGGAAGGCCAAAATTCTAAGTCCTAGGATGACGACTTGACTCACAGTTTACTCAAGTTAATGAAAAGACTCCAACTCCCGCAGATTTCAGCGGGTTATGAAACAGGTCCTGCAGAGGGAAATGTTCCAAGTCATGAACAGCAACGCCGTATTTTGATACCTAATTGCCACCACTGTCTATGAAGAAATCCCTGGTGTAAAATAGAGAACAAATACAATAATCTCGCTTTCTCATTTTAAAAATGGCATGAAAGGAACAATAAAAGAAAGTTATTGAAGAGAACTAGATTGTTCCCAGCTGTTATCATAAAATACTACAGCTGTTCGTGTCATTGCAGCTAATGACCAGTTGCACTTTTTCAAAGATTGTAACACAGTATGACCATTGTAATCTACATCAAACCGAAACTTGGCAAGTGTCATGGAAAAAAGACTAAAAAATTATTTAAATTGTTTGATTTTTTTTTTTTTTAATTTCTGTTCATGGGTTGTTTTTTGTCTTTGGGGGATAGGAAGGGATTTTGTATGAATGGTTCTGCATTCAAATTGTCAATTATGTTAAGCTGCATTAAAAATGATGGTAAATAAAAGGTATTAAATTACTAAAACCGTCTTTTCCAGTAATAAAAGCAGAATTCAGCCAAGAAATCCCAAATTTCTTGTTGAAAAGAGGTGTGCTGAGTAAAACTATCTCAAGTCCAAAGTGGATGATGAAACATCTTTTCTCTGGAGCCAACAACAGGGCGGGCTTCCCCATCTAGCAGCTTTTAATTGTTTTATTAACTGTACTATATATGATCCAAATCAGATTTTTCATAAGGATTCAAATACACAAATACAAAAAAAAAAGTTAAAGTAGAAAAACACACCACATATATAGATGCAAAAAGAATCTTCAGATACAACTTTCTCTGTTGGAGCATTACTCCTTGACAGATGGAGAAAAAGCTAGCCTGTATTCCCACAGAAAATCCCCACAGAACCTGGAACATACTATTTCAAGTAATTTCATGTCATTTCTAGAGAAAATACGAGAGTATATGTTCTTCTCTAGCCATGCGCCTTCCCCTCCAAAATGACCCATATACCACTATAGCCCAGAAAGATGTCACAAGCTCCTGCACTGCTTTATTTTTTTTTCCTAGTTACCAGAGAAATCACTAATTTATTAAGAAAACTACCATTCATTTTACCAGTTTCTCCACTTCAGGACAGAAAAACACTTCCAGAGGAATTCCAAACACTTCAGAAAGACTAAGCATACACCCATCTTCATAGGAACTGGGACTCGATAACAAGTAACAAATACAGCCGCAGCAAAAGAACAATAAAAAGGAAGTATCCCTATCCAAAAAAAGGGAGAAATAATTGTTAAACATGTACTTATAACCAAACACAGCAATGGAAAACATGTTAGAAGCTGAGCCTATTTTTCTCACTTTGGGCCGTCTATCTGGACTGCAAAGGATTTCTTTCCAAATGATGGTTTCTTCAAAACATGTACAACTCAGGAACTTTGCTTTATCCGGCCACACAATTACTGAGTTGTCACTATCAGCAAGTAAAAAAAAAAAAAAAAAACCAACCAAAAAACCTTAAATTAAAAATTAAAATCTAATCACACACTAAATTAGGCCAAAAACCTGTAGTTTGGATTCTATTCATTAAGCCTATTGAGCAATGCCCGGAGTGAGTGTTAAAGACTGTCTGCAGCATCACATCTGCGTAACCCATTATTAACACATGTTATTTTCACCATTCCAATCAGAAGGTCAAAGTGCACTTCCCTTCTTGTGGCAACACTGTGCAGGCTTGATATTTTTGTATAATTAGCAAGTATCAGAGCCAACATTATAGCAGAATTTGCTCCATAGCAGGTTAGTTACACTTTTTTTTGCTCCATTCCATCAGTCCTACATTGTGCAACAGCCAGGACAACTCAAGGAAAGTATTTTGGCCAACATGAATCTGATGCAATAAAATGCCTAAGCTGCATGCCTCTAAAAGGTGGGATGGAGAAAAAGAATATAGTGTAGAATACTGGCATCATTATACTGATACCAGTCTCCATCAGTACATGTTTAATCCCAGCACTTCTCAGTTTTGAAAGCCCTGTAATGCCTCAGACTTCAGTTATTTTATTAAGCTATATATGCCTATCTGAAAGACAGAAGAATAGCTATTACTATTGGAGGATTTAAAGCAACCATATTTTTGCATAGTTTTGCCTTTCTTTACCACAAAGATTTTGTACAATCTCTATGCAGACAAGGTTCTGCACCTTTTACACTTAGAGTGTAAGGTGGGGGTTTTAAAGTTCACTCATCTGTGGTGAACAAGCAAGTATTACCAGCTTCACCAAATCTTCCCTTCCGTTGCTAACTAACTTGTGTCTGGTTGCAAAGACACCAAAGCACGAGTGCTTATACCACCTCTCTTCTCAAGTTAACCAAAACACACCACCGTCTGTGCTAGCCCTCAGAGCTTTGTGCAAACTACGCGAGTTAAAACTAACAGTCACGCTGTGAGTTTTCAACGTTACTGCTAAGCAACCTGTAAGCAGCAGCTGAACTGCAAGATAGAGACATCCTTCTGCGACAAGTGGGGTAGAGCTCGAGCAGCGTGCTGGTAGTGGAGCTATTCACTGAAAAGAAAGCTACGGAGTCAGCAGCTGGCTGCAGAATTACAACAGAAGTCTGAGGAAGAGGCAGAATGTACTTCCCCTATTCTCATGTGCTTCCCCAGGCACCTACAGATGCCTATAGATGCACCAAAGGAAAGACTCACCGTTCACTGAACCTCTTGCATTAGGTACACGCACCCAAATCACAGCTACCAGGCAGCACTTAGGGTGCTCGACATATTTAGCAATAAGTATGAGAGCAATAAGGAGAGAAAAGTTTGCAGAAATGCAAGAAAGGAATAGACAGAAAAAGAAAGGGCATATTGAAACACAAGAGGGAGAAAGTATTAAAAAAAAAAAACTTGCTGAAAACAAAAGGAAGCTGCAACAGAAGTTCAGTACAGCACAGCTTTATTTCTAAGTAGAAAGAGGTTTAAGTGGCAGATAATCCTCAAACTAACAGTTTTCAAAAACTTCATGAAATACACCCTAAAAGAAAAGATTGCCATCTACGCCTTAAGCACATGCAACCCCCAGACACCCAGGAATTAACTTCTAACTAAAACCATTTTTGACCTCTCGTACCTTTCCACTCTTCTCCTTCCCCTCTCCAGCTCCAAACAAAACGGTTTTAGTTGGAGATTGTGTTGGCATCATAATTCAGTCTTAAATAAGACAGTTACATTCTCCTCATACAGCAGTGTTGCCATATCAACGTTAACATGCCTAACCTCGCTTGTAAAAATAGATATCATAGTCAGTTTAAAACGCACGTAAATGACTGTCAAGGAGGTACTATGGAGGTGTTATTTCAACAGTAGCAGCTTTCTGGTGGAGGAGTAAGTAGGGTAGGAATAAGTAGTTCAGATTTTATCTTGAAAAGTAAAATTTACCATCATAGCACTTATTGTCTCCCTGTTTCTCCACATACGACCTTCCAACTCTTCCTCCGTTCAACAGTTAAAGAAAACCAACAAGAACCTACCTGGGGTACAACCTCCAGCAGTAATACACCTGAATGTACAATCTGAGTGGCAGATCGCTCAATGAGCCACCTGCTTACGTGAACCAGGCTGCACATACGCTGTAATATTTTTCAGAACTGAGATGATAGTTTCCACCATTATTGATTGAGTAGCCATAAAATGATCTTTACTGGGGGAAAGTCAAGGCAAATGACTGATTATCAGAGCAGGAAATTATTTAAGCGTTCAACTGAAGAAACATTATGCAATAGTAACTTGCATTTGACTCGTGAAACCACATACAAAAGAATATAAGAAGGCACCTTTTCATGAAGATGATTTGAAGTGGCTTTTACTTCAGAAACTTGCGGCTTCTTTTATGGCACGTTTGAGAAAAGCGTTAAGCAGTATCTTTGTATCTTAAAATACTCTTAAGGAAATACTTTTCTCCACATTCTTTAAAGCTATAAAGAGGGAACTATCCCCCACAACAGAATGCTTCAACATTACTGGAAGCCTTGGACTAATTAATATTCATATTGAAATGGAGCACCAAATTTAAATTATAGCCCTGCTTTTGTACTTCTTTAAGTAGGAGCCACTCAGTAAAATAGAAGAAACTAAAAAAAAAAAAACAAACAACCAAACAAAAACCACCACAGAAGCTGAGTTTGGAGTATCCAAGATACGGGTACATATTTATTGGCATTACCCAAAATGACTTTTGACAGAAAATCTCTTTAGAAATACCAGGCGGGAAGGAATGTGAAAGTTCTGGATGTCATGGAAGTACAAAAAAATAATTTAAAATATCAAGTTATGTAATCAAAAGTAAATATATTTTGCATTCAATCTTCCTGTCACGACCTGCGCAGAAAAGCAAGCATAACCATGCAACATCTATCATCTCTAAGTGGGATGCATGCAATGGAAGTAGATACCATTCAATTTGGGAATGGATAGCAGAGAGGAAACAACTGTTCTCTACAACATCCCCCTATGGAAAATGACCTCAACTGGCTCATATTTTCCAATTAAGTTAAATGCTGATAACATCCAGCATGAACTCCTCTTTCAAGTTTCTCACCACCACCAGTGGTATCAAAAGCACCAGCTCTCTTGCTAGGTTCAGGCAAAAAGAGCAGGTAACAGAAGACAGCTTTAGCCAATGTGGAATTCAGAAGCGTACAACGGTTTTTTAACACACAAATAAGGCAATTTAGTCCCTCACCTTATATCAGTCCTGAGACTCAGCGTGCTCAGCAAGCCACTTTCATAACACAGAGCATGAGAAAAACCTCCCACCTATGCAGTGCAGCAATACCTACATCAGAAAGGCACCCTTCAGCGTGACCGTGTTTTCTTCCCTATGCCTATAGAGCAAAAGACTTGTTTCGCTAAAGGCCTTATTTACAAAATGATCTTAATGACTAAAAGGCTCAGTGAGTTCACAAATCAAAATAAATCACCAGCTTTATTACACAAGCGTAACTGCCAAGCGCTGTACTTTGGTTTTGTTTCAGTTTCTCATTACTACATGCGCAATCCTTTACAAGTGTTATACACCCGTCACACATATATACAGGGTTGTGCAGTGTAAGAAACACACAGACTGCAATACCCAAACAGCATCCGGCTGATGGAGTCCACTGGCCTGACAAGTACTAACTTAGTTTTGACCACAAGATAAGAAGAAAGTGGTTACATACAAGAGAATAACAAGCCAAACTCATTTTCTTTCCTAAGTAACCATCAAGCCTATGCAAGCACATTCAGTTGTTTTCTGCTCTCAGATGCATCTCATACGGCTTGCTTCGTGAAAGTGGCAGGGGATCTGTGACTACAGAGTTACCAAAGCTGAGGTGGAGGAACACCCATCCCTTCAAATGAAGGCGAAAGTGGATGGAGGAGAGCAGATAATCCCCAGCTGTACCAGTGCCACCTTTCAGGCATAGCTGAAGGTGGATTCTCTAGTTAATAACATTCCTTAAACCCAGATGCAGCCTTCCCCAGAGCAAGCGAGTACATTCCTAAGTATTACAAGGATAAATTAATTAAAAGAAAAACAGAGTCAGCTTTCCTATGCCAATAGGAACAGCTACAAAGCAACTCCTTCCTTTCTTTCATGAGGATCAGGCAGATACTGAATCTTCAGCACCCTTAGAAGACAGGCACATAACCATTTAATCTACTGTCAGTAGACAGCTATAACTATCCAAGTAACGCTGGTCCTTGTCACACATTCCCTAACACTCAAAGTTACACCAAAATATATACCAAATTCACCAACGCTACAGACATCCAGGTCATCACACAATTACTCGAAAACCACAGAAGGGCAGCCCAGCAGTTGCAGTATACATCTGTGCTGGAAAAATTGCATTTGATTCACAGAGAAACAGAGGCAGGCTTCTGCAATACACCGATGCTGGATTCCAGCCGGGAGCACAAGCCTTTGGCAAGTACACACAAGTCTCCCTGGACTAATGGAAACTCTAAACTTCATTGTTAATTCCCATTATTGAAAGGTAAAATTGCTGTCACGTATCTGAAATTAACAGTGATGGCTAACATATTGATCATGAGCTGGCATTCATATTATATTACCAACAACTGACAGCCTGAACATTAGAAGCCCATTAACGACGACATGGTTTGAAATCCACAGACAGCAGAGACTGGTGTCCAGTTTTTTTTGGGTGTTGTCCGTTGTTAATATAACTGTATACACCTCCACATGCAATGCACAAGAGGAAAGGAGATTGCCAACAGCAAGGTTCATGGGCCGTGGTAGCAGCCCATCTAAAGAGCTGTGGTGGAAGAATTTCATTAAAACCCCACTTTCCTTCAAAGAAGAAAAAAAAAAGGGGGGGGGGCACCGCCCCCAACAAACCACTCAAAAGCACATAACCATCTGCCTTGCCCAGAAGAATCAAAACAATCATTGTACCTAGCTAACAGCAAGATTTCCAAGAAATACTGCCTCTACTTCTTTGTATGACTACTCCAGTTCACTCTCTAAGTTTTTATTTAGGATTACTCTGCTTTAGAGCAGTATTTCTAGAAGGCAGTAATGCAACACTGAATATTTTGAGGAGGTCAAGTAACACGATACCCAGCTTTTCCCTCCAGATCAGTGGGGTTCAAATCTTGCTAATGTCAGTAGTGACCAAAAGCTGTTGACATCAGACAGCTGTTCTGTGACCCATGAGGAATGAGCTAGTATCCTCAGTCCAGTTTTTCCTGGACAGGTATTCCTACCTTCACAAGAACAACCAAGCCCACACTCTGGCTGGCAAGTCTCAAGAGTTAAAAGCAGTGTGGATAAGGAGTAGCTTTCTCAGTCCTGAAGGAGAACAAGCACTTACAGAAAGTTCTGTCCATGTGAAGGCTGAATCAGACCTCTAACAAAAAAGCAAGGAATTTCAATTTGTAAATACATCAAGTCAGCATTTGCTGCAACAGTATGTTGTCCTGAGCCTTGATCCTACAAACCTCTGAATATACAGGTTATCTTATTTGCAGTCAACAGACCATTCAAAGCATTGCTCCTCTACAGGATCACAAAATCCAGAGAGTAAAAGTGAATTGTCTAATTTGCATCATAACATACGTACCATCTTCAGGAGAGCAAAAGAGTAAATCAAAAAAAGTACTTCTCAAACTGTAACTGCATCCTCTGGATTCACATACAGGATCTTCTTTCCCTTTAACTCAACAGAACACGATTTTCTCAACTTTACCAAGAGTTAATTTGCTTCTGAAAACTTAACATTACACAGAGACTTTAATTTCTTCTTTACACTGCTCATTGCACGACAGCGTCAGATCCAAAAATTTCACTCTAACCACCAAATGTAATTGTGCATAAGCTGCATAACAGAGGTGGGAGAAGACCAGGACCTTATAAGCATTAGGGGCTCCTGAGCCTTTTTCCCCTTCTCCCAAAAGCGTGTTTTATTTTTGCCTCAAATCAGTTTAAGCACAGTTCAGACAATTCAATAAGCAAAGCAAAATGAGTGTGAGATGACGTCCTCACCCATGGAAATACCCTACTTCTCAGTATATTTGAGAATTTGAAGCATGAGAAGATAGAAAAAAAAGCCCACAGCAACCTCCCAAAGAGGCAGCTCTCAGCCACAAGCGACCTGCATGAAGCTGCTGGAACCGCAACCTCCCAAACCCACCCCGCCGCTACGTAGAGCCAGGATTTTCACCAGCCAGCCCAGAACTGTTGTTAGAAGGAGACATCTCCTGTCACACACCAGCAAATCAAACAGGTTTAAAAAAAAAATGCCAACCAAACACAATAAAAACAAGCAAAAAAACCCCCAGACATGCAAACAGAAGAGAGAGTTTAATCCAGAGCCTACATCCATATGCTAAAAACATTTCCTTTCCAAGTAAGGTTTTATATGATATTCTAACTTAAAAAAATAAAAAGTTGTTTTCACAGGTTATATTTCACCAACATCAGAATATCTGTTTTCCCTCTCTAAAATACCGAGGCTTTCCAACTACTTGCACAGGTGCTTGCAAGGTGCCTTTTTATTTTTTTAATTAGTCTTTATTCATTTAACATTGCAAGCCTATTTCAGTTGTTCATCTCAAGAAGGTACAAATCATATCCTATAGGAAAGAAACAACAAAGTAATCTTTTCCTATCTCTATTATTATTACCACAAATTGTTTTCCTACTCAATTTCCTTACAGTCTATATGAAGGGATTGTGAAGTGCCTATGATACAGCAAAGAATAATCCTATTAAGAATCAGTTTACTGTGTACTACTCTCTTCAGATGTTATTTTAAGACCTTAAAAGGATTTCAATATTTAATAAAGGATTGAACCAGTTAAACAAATCTTTATGTCTCCAGTGAAACGCTGACATTATGAGACAACAGTTACCAGGTGAGATGGACACCTAAGCAGCATGTATGTTTTGTTCTGTTTGTTCAATACTTTAACTCAGTTTAACAAAGTTGATTTCTGTTTTAGTTGCATTATAAAAATATCTAACTACACATACTGCTAAGTTTTCTTAGAAATGGTGCTTTCAGATGTCTGAGACATTACATGTATGAAAAATGCAAAGAGCAATTACTGACAAAACACATTAAGATGCTCTGAAACCACTGAGGGTTTTGCAAATATAGAGATAATTCCTATTCACGATGAACACTGACTTAAGCCAATGGAAGTTCTGACACAGCAAAGACCAGAACGTTTGGTCATGTGTCAGGACCAAGGCAGATTTAAAAAAAAAAAAAAAAAAAAAAAAAAAGTTACACACCCCATAATAATGAAGAAATCTTCCCGAAAGGATGGTCATATGTTGTTTCTCGTAAGATAAGCATCAACTAAACTTAGCTGTTTCAGGTTTCTAAAGCCTACTCTTAGTGTGATGTGACAGACTGACTACTTAAGCAGTAAATATTCCAGATAATAGAAGGTAAAGGTGAATTCCCAAGTCATTTTTAAAAATTCTTATCATGCTTGTAACTATGTTTCTTACAACATCTGAAGATCTACAATTTCATTCAGACAGAAAAAAAAAATTAAGAAAGAGGGGAAAAGGCATAAGCAGGTTTGAGAGGTGGCCTGTACGAACCTCATGAAGTTCAACAAGGCCAAGTGCAAGGTCTTGCACCTCGGTCGGGGCAATCCCAAGCACAAATACAGGCTGGGTGGAGAATGGATTGAGAGCAACCCTGAGGAGAAGGACTTGGGGGTGTTGGTTGATGAGAAGCTCAACATGACCCAGCAATGTCCGCTTGCAGCCTAGAAAGCCAACCATATCCTGGGCTGCATCAAAAGAAGCGTGGCCAGCAGGTCGAGGGAGGCGATTCTGCCCCTCTGCTCTGCTCTGGTGAGACCCCACCTGGAGTACTGCCTCCAGCTCTGGAGTCCCCAGCAAAAGAAGGACATGGACCTGTTGGAGCGGGTGCAGAGGAGGGCCACAAAAACGATCAGAGGGCTGGAGCACCTCTCCTGTGAGGACAGGCTGAGAGAGCTGGGCTTGTTCAGCCTGGAGGACAGAAGGCTCCAGGGAGACCTTATAGCAGCCTTCCAGTACCTGAAGGGGGCCTACAAGAAAGCTGGAGAGGGACTTTTTACAAGGGTGCATAGTGACAGGACAAGGGGTAATGGCTACAAACTGGAAGAGGGTAGATTTAGATTGGATATAAGGAAGAAATCCTTCACTCTGAGGGTGGTGAGGCCCTGGCACAGGTTGCCCAGAGAAGCTGTGGCTGCCCCGTCCCTGGAAGCATTCAAGGCCAGGTTGGATGGGGCTTTGAGCAACCTGGTCCAGTGGAAGGTGTCCCTGCCCATGGCAGGGGGGCTGGAACCAGATGATCTTTAAGGTCCCTTCCAACCCAAACCATTCTATGATTCTATGAAGGTAAGTGTAAATATAAATACAAAAATATAAATAATATGCCTTTCTGAATAATATTTACACTGAGTATTTAGTTTTGGTGTACACTTACGTAAATATAAAAGTGTATATATTCCAAGGCCATTTCAATTTCCAGCCTCCTAGGTTCTGGAAGGATACATACTGCATCTAGGGCTTGTGCTTTCCACCATAACACTCTCTATGGGTATACGGGTTATAACCTAACCGGATGAAATACACTGTATCCAAGTGTATCCAGCTATGTGGCCAGTGTAGACTGGGGAAAAAAAAAACAAACCACCAACAAAACAAAAAACAAAAAACCAAACCACTAAATACACACGCACTTCATACGTACCAAGAAATGCACATGTGCAATTTAAATCAGGCACTACCCCAGTAAATAAGACCTTGGTCTGTACTGCAGGGCACAACGTGTTGTTAATCCAAACTCTAATTTGTTTACACGGCCGAGGCTCGCAGCACACGCATACCTTCGAAACCGAGCGAAAATCATGGAGCCGATACGTGTCTGTGCCGAGCACCCCCACGCACATCTGCAGGCACACGCGGGTGCACGGCCACGGTGCGCCTGCTGGATAACTTCACATCCACGCAGGCCGGGCCGTCAGTAAGAGACGGCGATGGCGAAGGAGGAGGAGGAGGAGGAGGAGGAAGCAGCAGCCTTCGCCGCCTCCCACAGCGCCCGCGCCCCGCCGCCCCCCTGCGCCCACGGCCCCGGCCCCCCGCGCCCGGCATCCCCGCCGCGGGGGCCGCGGGGGCGGCCCGGCTCTCCCCGCCGCGGGGGCGGCCCTGCGGGGAGCGGGGCGGGGGAGCCGGGCAGCGCAGCCGGTCCCCCGGCAGGGGGGTGGGTTTGGGGGGAGCGGAGCCCCGGCCGTCGGCGCGGGGAGGTTTCCAGGCACCCTGCTGCATGCGGGGAGCCCAGCGGCAGCCACAAGCGGCGGCGCAGCCTGCGGGGGGGGCTCCGCTCCGGGGGGCGCAGTCCGGAGGAGGAGGAGAAGGGGGGATGCCCGGAGGAGCAGGCGGGCCGGGGGAGGGAGCCGAGCCCTGCCCCCCTCTCCCCCAGGCGCTGGGGCGGGTGAGGAAGCTGGGGCTCCCCCTCTCTCTCACGCCAGCCCTGTGCAGCGCCTTCAGGGCGGAGAGGGGGAGGCGGCGGGGGGGAGGAAGGGGGAGAAATGCTGCAATGTAGCGCCGGGCGGGCAGGCGAGGGAAGCCGCAAACCCTCCACGGCGGCCCGGCGCAAGCCCCCGGGCCGAGCCCACCGCTTCCAGCGGCCGTGCCGCCGGCAGCCCCGCGGTACCTGCCCGGGGCGGGGAAGGGGGGGCACGGACGCGACCCCAGCCGGGGGCACGGCGGGACGACCCGGCCGAAAGGGCGGCGGGGGCGCAGCACCCACCTTTCACCACCCTGTCCGTCGTCGATAACTTGGGATCAACGGCCTTATGCTCCGACATGTCCGGCGGCCGGGGAGGCGGCGGGGCTCTCCCCCCTCGGGCAGGGCAGGCTTGGGCTGAGGCGGCGGCCGCCGCTGCGGTCAGGGCTCCGGTTCCTCCGCTGCGGCCGAAGTTGCCGCGTCCCGCCGCCGCTCGCTGGCTCGGCTCGGCTGGGCTCTGCCGCGCGGTGCCTTCCTCCTTCGTCTTCCTCCACCCCCGTCCTCCTCCTCCTCCTCCTCTTCCTCCTCCAGTTAATTATTGCTCGCTTTCAATCACGCCTCCGGGTTGTTTAGGACGGCTCGCTCTTCCCCCCCCCCGCCAAAGACCCCGGCGACAGCACCCGCGGCGGGCGGCTGTCAGGCAGCGCCGGCAGGAAAAGCCGCGAGTGGACGCGGGCAGCAGGAACAGCCAGGTTGCACACGCAGCGGCCAGCCCTGCGCTTCCTTCCTCCGCGGCGCGCCGCCGGCTGCTCCGGCTCCTCCCGCCGCCACCGGCCGCCGCCGCCGCCGCACTGGATGGGGATCCGGATCCGTCGCTTCCCCCCCGCCCCCCGCCGGGTCTCCCCCCTCACTCGCACCGACACCGGCCGCGGCCCCGCGGCGCTGCACACGCTCCACGGCGCAGCCCCCCCCCCGCCCCGCCCCGCCGCGCCGCCCGGCGCGGCCCCGCCCTCCCGGCTCCCGCTCCCCCGCGCCGCCATTGGCTGCCGCCGAGCTGCCAATCACTGTCAGGTAGCCCCGCTCCGCGCCGCCCAGGTGCGCCGCCCGCGCCCACCCGCGCCGCCCAGCGCCCCGCCGCGCTGCCCCGCGGGGCCGCGGGCTCGGCGGGCGCGGAGGCGCGGCGGGCGGAGCGGGGCAGCCCGCCTGTGGCCGCGGGGGCGGCCGCCGCTTGTCACTCAGGGTGGCTGCGGCGGCCGCACGCCGGGGAACCGCGCCCGGTGGCCGCGCCTGCGTGCCGGGCCGCCCCGCGCCGCTGCGGGGGAGCCCCGGCGCCCCCGGCCGCGCTGCCCCGGGGGGGGGGGGGGGTGCTGCCCCGAGCCCCGAGGGGGGGCGGCCTGGGGCGGTCACCGCAGGCACCCGCACCCGCCCAGCCGGGGCTGGCGTGCACGAAGGGGAAACTGCTGCACTGACATCGCCCAGCCTGGGGGCTGCTGTCTGTCCGCCGGGTAAGAGGCTCCCCGTCACGGGCGAAAGAAAAAACCTGTCCGCCTCCCCCGCTGCGTGTCCCCTTGCCCGGCGCACCGGGCTCGCGAAGGGCAGCTTGCCGAAGGGCGGGCGCAGGTTGCGGCCCTCGGCCTTGCTGCTGGGGCCCGTCCAGCCCCACCGTCTCCTCAAACTCTCCAGCAAGGACAAGCGCCATGGCCAGACGTGGGGTGTGAAGGGTTCCTTGTCCCCGGCTGGAAGACGACAACTCTTACTTCGTGTTTCTCTGGGGACTGGAAAGTAATTTACATCTGTGACGGTGTCCCCCATCGTTCCAGACAACATAAATATTGTTTAGGGCTTGTTTATACATGTAGTTCTTCAGGAGGAGCTATTCCTGACTAATTTCATGACTAATTTCCAGAATAAGGCTGAGCTGTTCCGGTTTAGTTTAACACCGTGAGTTTAATTAAAGAGGAAAACAGGGCACACCTATTCTGGAAGAGGGATGTTTACAGAGTTGTTGTTGAATAACTTCTGTGTAGATGAGCCAAAAATCAACAGACACCTAACCCGGCCTCCCGTTTCCCTCCAGGGTGATGTACAAGTTGCTTGCTTAGCAGATACGATTGCTCGAGAAAGCCACAAAGAAAATAAGATGGCAGTTATGACACATCTTCTCTGCTTTGATTGGCCTGACATTTTTAGGGGACGTTTTGTTGGCGGTCCTTGTGGTATTTTCACTGAGCATGGGAAGACACTGTATGCGACTGACATTCAGTACAACAGCATGAGTTCTCAGCTTGTTCCGACAACCGCGGGGAGCTCCATGTGGTGTGACCATCCTTTTGTCCCACGAGCACGAACTAGCTGGGTAACAAAATTTCCCATCTGAGATTCCTATCGCGATGGTAATACAAGGATACGAAACAGAGCTAGTGCTCAAGCGAGGGTATTTTATATATGCCCAAACAAATCCTGAAGCCCATGACAAGTAGGCAGAAGGCTCCCCATATGTTAGGCATACTTCATGAAGCACCAAGTGCACAGAAGAATCTGGACAGAAAAAACCCTACATCTTCATCCCCACTGCCGGGAAGCGCTGCTTAGCGGCACTCGGTGCCTGGACATGGAAGGAGAAGCAGCATGTTAGGAATGCAGTACGGCCAGTAAATTCAGGTATTGCCTACACCTTGTGGGCCACAACTTCACGAGACGCGGAGGACCAGTTTGGATCCGTTCTTCTGTGACTGCAGGCTGTTTGCATGAGTCATCTGGATTCTTCTTGATAGGCTGCAATAACAGAGACTCCGGGTCTCTCCGGCTTACACTTGCTCCCCCATTAGTCGCAGGACAGGACTTCAGCTCTGATTTTGTAACAAGAAAGTATGATTACTGTTGCTGCTATATAAGGACATTCAGTGTCACAACTCCAGCGTGTTTCTATTAATTCCGAAAGCTATCTTGGACTTCTTTTCAACAGGTTTCCTTTGCTTCTAAGTTTTCAATTATAATATGCCATCCAGGCTAGGTAAAGTTCTTTGATTTTATCTTGTGGAGGGTCTTGATTATGCATCTGTTGAATGCACTTGGTTTTCCTTTCCAAGGTAGAATCCACATTTTAGGTAATTTCTTCTTTAGGAGTTTTCAGATAAGCTTTCATAAGACAAAGGTGAGTACCGCTGCCAAATACCACGTATCATGCCACTTCTGCAAGGTATGATACCGCCAAGATTCAGATCACAGGTATAAGACCGCATAACTACCCTGTCATGGTGTGGTGTATCCTTAACCCCATGACTTGTTTCAGGAGCATTTGCAAAATCCTTATCCTCGCTATGAGGGAGGGAAAGAAAGAGAGAGAAGTCACCGACCACCTTCTTTGTTCTCTCGTAATGGTAACAGACTAGAAAAATCCTGTATTTCAGATCTATGTTAGTAGTAAAGGCTGTATAACTATTCCGTATTACTTAAATCTGTCCTTTTCCCCCATCTACACAGGTGGTCCTTCAGCTTTTTCTCACAAAGACCTCCTTTACCATAGAGGGATTTCTTTTTCATGGGATTTGAGTCCTATTGGATTAGAGGAGAACATGACGATCACACCTTTGAATGGAAAGAACACAGTCCGTGGATTCTGGGAAAATTCTAACACACTTGACCTCTTGCATCACCAAGCCCTAGTAGCATCGTTAGTCATTTCATCCCCTAGTAGAATAGAAGCCCAGCATGATACATTGGAAGCTCTGATCTTCTGAAGAGCAGTCACTTCTGATCACAGATTTTGGAGACAAGGTCTGTGAGAGCTGGGGGAGAGAGAATTTTTTCAAGTCCAAAATAAGTCAGTCCCCACCTCTTTGCCTCAGATGAGCGATTCCTTTCCATTTTAGCTGAGACATGACAATTCTTTTAAGCACACAGCAGCTCCAGAAAGCAGCAGCATCCAGCTGAAGTGGAAGAAGGAATAAATGCCCATATAATGAGAAGGCAGTAATTTTAAGCCAGAGTTTCATAAAGACGTACAGACTAATGGATTCCAAACTTTGTCGGAGGTCCCATGAAAAATTAGCAATCAAGTTGCCTGGACTTTATTTCAGCAGCAAGATGAAGATTATCTTCTAGAAATGTAACCATATGTTTGCACACTGACTCAACCAATTAAGATGCTGTTTTAAAGCATTGATTGTAAGAGATAGCATTTAAAATTTTAATCATTATTATTAGAGAAAAACTGTTCTAACTACAGGGAGTCTGTCCTTCACACATTAGCTTTTAGCCCCTGGAAGTTCTGGCTTCACATGTAATAAATGTAAGTTTGACAGTATCTTGGAAGTAAAGGGGAGTTAGAGAGTGCTCTTGAGTATTATGATGGCTGCCTGGAAAATATGTGCAATGAGGGTAGTCTGGATATTGGTGCTGCCTTAACTGATTATTTTCCTGATTTTTCTTTTAAGACAGATTTGTAATTGTTTCAGTTTACTTCCCTTCAACCTAAAAATTAATGGGGATTCTTCACATCTGTGTATCTAAGTCCATTGCCTAGGCCATAATCTCTATAACATAGTTGTCTGCAAGATTAAAACCACCACATACTAGTCTATGTTGACAGTGCGTCTTGAGGAGATGCTCCGTAGTGGAATCAATGTTCTGTTACAGCCCAGCGCTGACTACAAGCACCTAAAACTTCCAAAAGAACACCACTTGTCTGCATCCGACCAAAATAAATTTGATAGCAAGTGCTGTATACTAGCTTTGGGCAGCCAGTACTCCACGTGCCATTTGGTTCCATCATATCCAAGAGAGGAAATTCACCCCAGCATAGAGAGCCTACACAAAGGACCACGTACCAATTTAGATCACCATCAAGGAGCACCATCTGAGGATTTTCTTGACAAATGGCTTCCCACGCTTACTCTACCTCAGTACAGAAGAGGGAGCTAGATAAAGGGCCTGTAGCAGGTAGCAATTCTTTATATCATCCAAATGCTTTCTGGCTATGCTTGCAAAGGGATGGAAAGTTCAGATGGCAAAACATAGCCACATAATCCATCTCCTTTCCCCATGTGTGGTCTTCAAGCACCCACTGCAGGCACTTACCCTGTTGCATCATCAGCCTCTCTGGAGCTCTGCGTGTTTTCCCCTTGCATACATCTGGTAGGCTTTTGGCTCAGCTATTTATACAGGTTCTGGATTTGGTCCCGAAGCTTTTAGAAGAATTTATACACACTGTTAATGATACTGTGCCTGGTTTAGAAAGCAAAGCAAAATAGATAATTCTACAGAGTCATGGAATGGATGATATCAAAATGAATTGTATTGGAATAAAATGCAAGCAATGGTATCTGGAATACTGGAGAGGGAAAGCAGGTTAGCTCCAAATTCCAAGATGCTGAATCAACATGGAAAACAGTAACAAATGGTGCCATGAGCAATGATACAGAGCTTGACTGACATTTGAAAAGTCAACAGATAGTAAAAGAAAAGAACACAAGTGAAAGAAAATAACCTTGAACCCTGGCAATAGTTATACCCCCTGCCAAAACTGGCCTGCTTACAACAGGTTTCAATACAAAAGAAGCATAACTACGGTCATCTAAGGCTGTGAATGGATATTTGCATTCAGATTAAGCCGCTGGTGCAAAACTGATCCACAAGTCATGCCTGTAATCCCTAGCAGCATGCAGACTCAAGATAAATCATGCAGGGGACTTCCACATCTGCCCCCTTTCCAATACTGCCGAGAAGCCAGGTAATGCAAGTTTCCTACACTGCAGTTTCAGATTTCTTAAGGGGCCTGTGCTTTTACCAGACTACCCTAGTAAGCCCAAAGGTGAAGACCAGGTTAGAATTAAGTCTGGAGACAAGTACTGAAGCCAGCATAAGAATAAATCAAGACACCAGAGATGCAAAGAGTCATACCAAACTGAAGAGCATAGTCAGAAAGTCATAGAGCCAGAAGTTTGAAAACCAAGAAGTCCCTATTATAAGATAAGTCAGAGCTGGAACAAGGTGAGGTATAGGAGTGTAACACAAAGGAGACAGGAACCAGGGATCAAGACTAAGCAAACAAGAATGAAAAGCAAGAGAGTCAGAAGCAAAACTACAGCCAAATGGCACTGCAGACTGCCAAGAGCAACTGGTGGAGTTGCCTGACACATCTGCTATTAGAGGAAATTAGCCAAGCCTTAGCTCCTGCACAGCTGGGCCACAGTCCCAGTTGCCCTATTGCATCCAGCTGCAGGGCCAGTAGCCCAGGCAGAGCCCAACAGTGTGGATAAATGTGCATTGGTTAAAAACTCGACCTCAGGAGTAGCTTGTCCCTATAAATTTACTGGTGCAAGCAGCAGATTAAACTCAACTTATGTATCCAGTAGAGCACTGCACTGATTTGCCTAAATGTGTTTAAAATTATAGCTTTAATTAAGCACTGCAAGTTTGTGCAGTGGAAATGCCTTAGTGTAGAAGAAATAGGCGTATCTGAAGGCAGGCAACAGTGCCAAGGCTCCCAGAAGTGGAAAGACATCCCCTCATCTCCCCCTGCTGGTGTGCACATCCCCAAGCCTCTGCAGAGTGACGAGGAGCATCTACCTCGCCTGCTTCGCCTATGCCAGTACTTCGTGAAACTGCAAGAAAGGTCCCTTGGGAGCAGCTTCCAGCATCGAACTGTTCTCAAGATGCTGGCAACAGCTTAAAACCACAGTCCTGCTATCAAGAATTAGTCATTTGCTCCCAGAGAGTTCATCCTGCAGGCTTTGGTTCTTAATTAGACATTGCTTTTAATGGGAGACTACAGAATACAGATTTCGCAATGGGCCTTAAGATGTTATCCCAGTGAATATTAAAATCTTCCAGAAAATGTAAATTAAGAAAGGAATGGAAGGAAAGCTCACTCCTTTTTTAAGATGTTCTTGCAGTAGCAAATGTCATGACAGGCTGATGCCTGTTTAGAGAGAAAGGAACAATATTTGAAGGAAATGAGAACAGCAAAATAACAAGACACATGTTCATTTTGTATTATAAGTATCTAATATATAGCTAATTTAACTCTGGTGTGGTATTAAAAACTACTAGTGGCAGGAGCAGCTGAAGAGGTCCTGAAGTAACACGTGATACTCAGTATGTTTAATACCCAGGATGCTTTTCTGCCCCCTTTTTCAGAAGCAATGCCATTCTCAGAGACACAAGAACAAAGAGGAATGTGTATAACATTTACTTCCAAGAGTAGAACCTTATTTGTTTTCATAAAGATGCCATAATTTATTATTTATTTGTGATGCCTTTATGGCCAGAAAACAGTATAGATTAAAACCCTGCTACTTTAAAGGTAACATGCATGGAACACATCCTGCAGTAAATGATTTATTCAAGTGCCATAAGTGCCAACTGAGGGCTCAGTGGTAACAAACAGACCATAACTGGTGTTAGGGGTGAGATAATTAATCACGGTAAGTTAATACCCAAGGAACAAACACTGAAAACTTTAATTTAATTGCCAAAAACTCTCAGAATATAAAATGTCTTGTGATGTATTATTTAAAGAAGCATAGTGAATATTAACGATTCTGTGGTTCTATGATTCTATATGAAAAGGAGCAATGGACCAGAATGTGTTTTCCATACTGACCTCCTGTGCTATGTCTTTTCCTAGGAGCTTTGGAATGGAAAAAAAGGACAGAACTACCTGATCTCTGAATGTGTGTCTGTAAAATTCCCAAATATTTACAAAACCAAACACTGAAACCTGGAGATTACCATACAGTTTAAGGAGGTCTAATGAATACGATTGCTATACTGAATTAAATGTAACTAACTTATTCAAGTTGGCTTAGTGGTAGCATTACAAAATATAAAAAACTTCAATTAATTTTCAGTCAGACTGGCCATAATTTATACATTGGGAATCCGGATTCTCACTTACTTAAGCCAAGGCTTTAAACTGCTGTAAGATGCAGAGCTGCTTTATAATGGTTAGAAGTTACACTTACACTCACTTAAAATCCATTTTATATTCCCGGGGTGATGAAGAGCAGCCCTAATGTAAGGCAGAACCAGGTTTCTAATTGACTACAAACATTCTCAACCAAGGATGCAAATTCAGGGCTGGTGTCTTAACCAGCTGCTGCAAAGGGACTCCTTTACTGTAGCAGTGCCCTTCTACTCCCACAAGGCTTTCCCACAAGGCAGCTTGCAAGATTAGGTGTTATTATCCTTAAAAAAACAACTGAAGTATCAACAGCCAAAGTCCTCCCTTCTCCCCCATGCACCTATGTCATTCAAAAACATCAGCCTCAGACATGCCACAGAACATCCTTTCAATCATATTTTAATCAAATTGCTTTTCAGCTTCTCAAGTTTTATGTAAGAAGCACATGAGTTGCTTTAATCTTTCCTCCTCCTCCCTCACTCCTCAAAAGAAAGTTTCAGTGCTTTGTGCTTACTCAAAGAATGGCATTCAGCACAGCAACAGACACATAAATCTTCTGAATTGCTAAAAAAGTGCTACCCAGAGGCTGGTATGGCTCTAGATGATGACAATCAAGTGCACAGGACTGGAGAACGCAGTTGAAAAGCACTCAGAATATATTTTCCTTTTAAAAGATCCTTATTGGTACAGGGCACATCCATTCTATAAATAGATGTGCTCTACAGGATGGGACAATTTCATCATCTTGACTTTAATGGTCTGTGAAAATAATTTAAACCATAAGCAAGGAACAGACATTAACATTATTCAAAACTATGAAGATGTTGCTTATTGAATAGAAGTAAATATTTTTCAGTTACTCTTGCTATCTTAGCATTGCCAATAAGCCCAGCACTTGTCTTACTTGCTTTATATGACACTGCTTTTTGCCTAAGAAGGAAATATTTCTCTAACTCTCCTGGAGTTCACAGCTATCCCAAGAGTAATGACTTCTTGCTGGTTGTCTTCCAGAGGATGTTGTCAGCCCTTCAGTAGTTCATTTCGGGTGAAAATAACCCTTGTGCCGAGGCCAGACCAAGATCATATACCAAATAAGTCCCATTAAAATCTTCAGATAAGGCTTAAGTGATATTTAAGTACTACAGTGCTGGCCTTCTGCTCAGTAGCGAGTTCATCTAATATCTGCAAAAATGGGTTTGCTCTGAGTTAAGAATTAACACGGGCTTATCCTCACCTCAGAGTGGGATTGGTGAGACTTCCAAAATTGAGTAGCCCGGGAGACGCATGCTCTGCCAGATTCTCAGGAGTTTTCCACTTAAATACATCAGCTGGCAGAGGGCTGACCACAACTATACCAGTGGAGGATCTGGATGCCATTACAGTACATCGGTCCCTGGAGACTTGACGGCCGGGAGCAGCCCTGACACTGTGACTGGTGCCGAACACGAGAATCACAGAGAGTGCTAGGACCATGAGCTTGCGTCATGTTCCCCACAGCTGGGAAAGAGGATGCTAGAGGATGTAGTCATGTCATCTCATCTATGTGTCCATCTATTTTAGTAATGAAGCTTACATCAAAGAGAACGGGGCAGGAGATAAGACAGAAGAAAGTGATTGCTGCTATGCAGATATACAATTCAACGCGGTCTACCGATACACTGAGATCCTACCAGATGGCAGATGACCTGACCTCCATCACTTCACTTAAAATGCTTTCCTTTTGCCTCTGTCTTGTCCAGACTTAGCTTGAGCTGACACCTTTTATTCTTGCTCCAATTTCTTTTAGGTGTTGGGTCAGCTGGAAAAAAGGTCTTGTTCATACCGGAAAGAAACAAGACAAATGGATGTTTCCAGCACCATATAATTAGAGTGCAAAGCATGACCACAGATAAAATATAGATGCATGTAAAATATGGGAACCAGACCTTCCGCCTTACTAATGCAATTATTCATACGCATGGCAACACAAATATGCTGTGGAAGGGAATTTGTGTCAGTGATAATGTTTGCTCAGATATTCACTTGCATATTCATGGGCTCAGATGGAGAATATGCAGTGGGGAATGATTGGTTCACCTCCTTCCATTTCTGTGTCCTCAAAATTTTCCTCCTTTGTTTTCCTTTCTTCTTTTCTCTCTTTTTATTCTGGGTTTTTTATTCCCTCTCCCCCCTCATTCAGAAGTATCTGGAACAATATTTCAGAAAAGTTTTATAACAGCACATTTCCTCTTAATGACGTAGATTGCACCGTGCAGTACCATACACATTCCCTTTCTACTAGAAGAACCTTTGTAATACCCGATGAGAGCTACTGGCCCTTCTCTCTCTCTCCCTCTCCCTCTCCCCCCCACCCCCACCCCCTTCCTTCCCCTCATGTTCTTAGCTCTGTTGCAGCCTATGGCGGGCAGTGATAGGGAGGGATGGATAAGTCCCTGCTGTGACATTTTCCAGTGATTCTTTCCCAGGAAGGAGCCATTTCACAGCGCTCCCAGAATATACTCTCACAGTGTCCAGAAACACTTTCCAAAGTACTCTGGAGATTCTTGATATTAAACTCCATTATTGCAAGTGGTCTCTAAATTCTCCCCATCAGAGTGTGTACTTTGAATGACTTCAAGCTTTCTTTGGCCACTGTCTTTGAAGCATCTACCTAAATACAAAAGGGTAAAATCTGACTATGTCACTCACAAACAGAGGTTAGCTTAGTAAATCTATTGTTTTCCCATTAAAAGAAAAAAAAAAAAGAAATTGCTAATACTGGTCTAAATATATAGCCACTGCCAACAGTAACATACATAGCAGCCAGCTTCCATCTGCATTGAGATTTCCCAGACAAGCTGTACAATATCACTCCAGAAACTGCTAAGCCTTGGCAATAATCAAAAGATTGGTGGGGAGACACTGCAGAGAAGTTGGATAAAGGTAATCAGGCAGGCCAATGAAATAAATATTAGCACAAAGATGAGGAAGAAGAAGCTGCTGACCCACTGGGGACAGATACCAGCCTTTTACTTTGAAGTTCTGCATATTTTCTGTATCATTCATATATAATGTTCACATTATATGAAGATCATCTAGGAAAACTCATATGAATTAATGCTAAAAAAATTACATTGACTTTCTCCTAAGAGTATGCTGAATTCCCAAATGAGGGAGAAAGAAGAGACAAGGTTTGTCATTTCTTGGTATTTAGCAGTAAACAGATGCTTTCTAGCCTTTCTCTTACCTTATGCTAGACTAGAAGTATATATTTATTTTAATTCAAGGCCTCTCCTATTGCTCCTGCCACTTCCTGCTAGGGCTTATCCTTTTAGGGCTTTAAAAGCCACCACTTGGCATCTTTCGTAATTGCTCGTGCAGAAGGGCAGGAATGCTAACACCCTTCTGTCCACCCTACTCACCAACCGCAGAGATTCGTTTCCTTTTCTTGTGCGGATGAGCTATATAAGTAATGAACAATAAGATAGTTTCACATTTCGCATTCAAAGATGCAGAGCCTGGAAGCTGAACTGAGCAAAATTCAACCTGGAGACAAGGCACACATTTTTAACAGTGTGGGTAATTAACCATTGGAATTGCTTGCCCTGGAATATGCTGTGACACTTGGAGCTTTTAAATCAACTCTGGATGTCTATAAAAAGATGCTGTCTGCTTCAATTGCAAGATACTGAACTTGGTGTAGAAACCATTGGCCTTGTTATGCAGAAAGTTAGACTAGACAGTCCTAAGGGCTTTAGTGGCTAGGAAGTATACTCAGAAACACAGTCAATTGTAAAACACAATTTGCACAAATACTGGTAATGCACTCTATTTATGAATTCACTTTTGCAGAGAATGTCAAGCACTTGAACTTAAAATTAGCTTTCTGTGGGTGCACTAGTCATACTGGAATATACAATGAATAAAACAGAATGTGTACAAGTGAAAGAGAGCGTGGCTTCAAGTGCAACCAAAGCAAAATTCCCATAAAATGTGAACCCCGTGTTTGCACATTTTTGTTCATGTATTTATTTTTTTTAATCAGTTCTTTTTAATAGCCTGAAAATGAAGAACTGTATTCCAATAAAAATAACATAGTGACCAGCTACAGCTAGGGAACAAAACAGCTCGCCAAAGTCACACCGCTTAACCCTGCATTGACCAAGACCGAGCTGCTGAGACTCCCAAGGCACTGCAGGCTGGATTTCTTCTGATACACCTATATGTCTTCATCATTTCATTTGTATAAGCCACAGTAAACCTGAGCATAATTACAGTTCTGTCAGACAGTCTTAGCCCCCTGTGACACAAAATCCTTGTTGGAGAGAGTAAAGAGAAAAACTCCACTCCGCTCTCACCAGCCATCGCCAGAAAGAAACTTCAGCTCCCACTGATGGAGCTTTCCCATGGAGCGCTGGTCATCTAGACCAGGCAGCAAGAAAGCAGTGCAGCAGTCTCCACAGCTCATGCCTTGTTGGTTTGCATAAAAATTTGGTTTCTATCCAGAGAGGCAGAAACCATGGCAGCTTCTCATTCCTAGGAATCACGTATTTGAATGCTGGATGCCCTGTGTCATCCTGCCATCGCCAGTTAATTCAGAAAGTTCTTTATGGCATTCTGTGCCAGCAAATTTATCAATCCAGCCTTCTGACTATGTGAGTCTTTTTCCTAAATACTCCACACTGAGTATCTATAGGCAAGTAAGATATGCCATGCATGAAAACACAGAACTGTTTTTCTTAGAAGCTCAGTGACAAAGTCTCTTACCTGACTGCTTCATGCCACTGACACAACAGGACATCTTTCTAGTGATACCAGTACAAGTTATTGCTTCTAGTCCATCACTACTTTGCTCAACTTTATACAGTTATCCATTTGATTGCCAGATGAATTTCATCAATTGGACTAGCTAGATGGAACATTTTAGCCAGAACTGTGCCCTAAAATGCACCTTGTTTACAGTTTTATTAAAAAAGAAAAAAAAAAGGAAGACAGCACTCAGTCCATTCAGCCTGTGCATGAAAACCACTAAAGCCAGTGGTTTTACCTTACTCCTCAATTAGTCCATTTATTTCAGTGAAGCTCCACAAGCTTCCACAAGGGCTAAATATGTCTCCTAAGATATTTTTACTGCCCAGAATAGTCCTTGTGCAATTCAGAGCTCCCTGAGCCAGCACCGAAGCGAGGTAACGTGGTGGTCTCAGAGAAACCAGGCCTCTTAGGTGAAAGAGGAGACCTCAAACTGAGGTCCCCAGGGCTGCATTTCCAGACAGTAAGGCTAAACTGAACCAGCTGGGGACATCACAGTCCTGCCTGCATAGACCTCCTGTAGCCACAAATCAGTTAGTTGTTCTTCATTTTGCAACACAAACTCTCCTCCAGTGTTTCTCCATTTTTGATTTCAAGAATTGAGAAGGAAAGCCTGGAGCTGAGTGCTTTTTCAAAATCTTATACATGCCAGGCATGTATTCGTCCACCGCACGGTTATGTAAGAGTGGATCAACAAGTCTCTCTGCTTCTCCTTTCCCATGGCACAGCAGACATGATTTAAATCCCAGTCTGCAATGTTTGCTGTGTGCTGATGGCTTTTCACATTTTTTGAGATTTCATAGGCCACAGGGCCACAGGTAGGCAGCTAGCTATCACTGCTTCAATATCTATGGCTAGATATTAAATAGCTATAACAAACAAGAGAGCCCAAATAGTCTTTCCTTAAAGCTAAACTCCTCAGGCCTGAAAACTGCATAGTAGGATTCTGTCAGAATCTATCCCCTGCAAAAATTTAACAGAATTTTAGGAAATGTTGACCTACGAATAAAAAAAAGTTACAGAAGAAGAAGAGACATACAGGCTTTGATTTTACAGATTTCCTCTCTTTTTTCTCTTTTCTCCGTCTTCCCCCTATTTACCTGAGTTTTTAAATCTAGATGATCAAAGCAGTACCTATTGCAGCAGAACAAGAAAAAGAAAGCTCTTCACTCTGGGTGGTTCAGACCCACACACTAATGCTGAGGTACCATTTTGATGTCCTGTTCCGGCAACTGTGTAATTACATCTCAAGTAGCACAATTAGATTCACTGTGCACACTCACTGAAAGAGAGATGAACAATTGCAATGGCTTTCAAGATAAGATTTTCATACTGATGCTCTTTCTGCCGCTGTACCAGAATTGTTGTGGTGAAGTCAGTGAATCACAGTAATATGTAAGTGTTGACAGCTATTTATGTTAGGTCCTTTTGAATTTGTAAACAGAATATGACAGAGCTAAAGCAAATGCCAAGAGGTTATTTTACACTCTGCTGAACTACATGAAGTGATATAAAGACATCTTAGAGAAGTTTTACAGGGCTGGGGAAAAACACTGCACCGTGGGACAAAAATTCAGATTGTGTTGGAGAAAAAACCCTAACATGGTTCCCGCAGTGAAAGTTCGTCCTTGTAACATCACGCTAGTTCACATTAGCTTCCTATCTGTATAAAGCAGATAATTAACAAACTAAGCGTGCACAGTATGTGCGTACCGACAGTAAGGATGTGGTGCCAAGGCACGATCTCTCTTTTTATATTAGATACTTATGCCGTTGTGGCAGGCGTCATCTAAGGACCTAGAGCACACACAAAAAAGCGAACCAAAAGGGTGCGCAAGTTCTGGCCTAGCCACAGGCAGGATGTAGCCCACAGAGCATTTCAGCAGCCAGCCACATCCACCTCCACTGTTTCTTTTTTAGATTTTATGGGAGTCCCCAGGATCCACATGCGAGCAACACTCGTTCATTCTTCATTCTGCTCTTTCCCTCAACCTCCTACTCTCATCCCACTAGAAATCACCTAAGAGAGAAAAATAAATGAGGACCTGGGTATAAGAATGTGAAGAGCTTGCTTGGTGAAGCTATAGACAAAACAGATTTGGAGTTAAAATTCACAAGAAATCTCTGCTCTGTGTCCCAGTTTTCAAACAGCTGACTGTGAGGTATTCAAGCTTTTGGGGTCTTTTTTTTTTTTTTCCTGCCTTGCCACATTTCTATTTCTGAACACGTTTCAAGGCGAAGGAAGAGAGTACTTTCATGCAGTCAAGCCCAATTCCCATTTGATAATGCAATGACTTCTAACAAGGCGCAGGCTGACCCAAGGTACGCTCAGACTGATCTTGTGATATCGTAGAGTGGTACAGATGATAGGCATAAACCGATTAACATGAGAACTAACCAATCTGGCAGTGTGGACGTCCTCACTGCTTCAGTTCTCTGTTTAATCACAGAGCATGCCCTTCCATCTCCAAGAGCTTTTGTTTACTTGATTCTTAAAGAGAAATAATATGGAACCAGTAGGGAGGGGCAGTGATCATGTAAGTTTTAACAGGTGAAAAAATCCCTTATTTTTGTTGCACGCAGTCATTTCATAAGTTATTTATGCAGCATTCTCACTTACTTATGCTAGTATAAATCAAGAGTAACTCAGCCACTCAGCCAGCATGGAGGAGTTCTCAAAAGTGAGATATCTGATGTTTTCTCAGCTCAGAGAGGGTCACAATATTTCGTGTGAATATCTGCTGTCACTTCTGCCCTCCCCGCAAGAACGCACATTTCCTGCTAGCTACAGGAAAATGCTTCAAAGTGCAAGCACTCTGGGTTAAGAACTTCTAAATGTATTATTGCTTAAAGCATTATCGCTTTCAAGCCAATTTCATGATTTTGAACACTTGGGGTTGGCAACAGTAAGCAAGTTGGAACAAATGAAGTGCAAATGCTAAGTGAGGCCAACAAAATATACACTGCACGAAGCGCATCATATGTGACTCTGTTGTCCACAGATCTGTTGGCTGACCTCTAGATGGGATCTGGAATGCTACTTACTGAACGCTGCTTCAGCAATCTCTGTCTTACTGCCAAAATCAATACTCCTGTTATGATACATGTTATTTAGAGATGAACTGATCATAAAGGGCCTGATGAAAACTGGAAAGATTGAGGGAACAGATAATGTTTTCAGAAAAAAAAATTACAAGACATGGAAAATTTTACTTATTTGGGCAGCTGAGCACAGCAGATGGCAAGATCTTCAGGGAAATAAACACAAAGTTTGAGAAAGCAAGAGTGTGTTCTAGCAGTTGCCAGTGATCTCATGCAGCAGGAAAATCAGTCAAAAAATTAAATAGACACTCAGTAGCACCAGTGTTTTGTCAACATTTTGTAAAGAACAGGGACTTGGCAGCCAGAAAGGATAGGACAGAGGAGGCTGACTGGCTTCGAGGGCCAGTGTTTGCAAAAATAATTGTCAGGATCAGATGGTATTATAACTTTAGCAATTGGGAGTTTTTAATGGAGATTCACCAATTGTATATCAAAGAGTCTGCAGTTACAAAACTAAACTAAATGTGCATCTGCTACAGTCCACTCCCATGCTAGTGACTGTCAACTGATCAAACAAACCATGAGTGAGAGCTGAACATACTACATGATGGAGCAAATAATATTGTCCCAAGGAAACATTTTTATCAATGAATATGGTTCACAAATAGGCTCATTGATTAATATGGTTTATAAACATATGAATAGGTCTATAAATCCAAGTACAGAGTGTTCATAAACCTGTGTTATTCCACAGAAGGACCATAACCATCTCTTTCAGGTAAAGATGGACTGAAACACTACACAATATCTCACCTAGAACTTATCCTTTCTCCATTCATTGCTACTCAGATTTCACATTTTACATCTATGGGATAAATAAGGAAGGTAAGATTGGGCCTATTATGTCAAACTGAATTAGCAACTGATTTCATTTTAAAATAAGAAATTACAGGTGGCCAGAATTATTCATCATTCTGCTTGTGTTTCAGATTTAAATCCCTACTCAAGGTCTCTTTGTACATGGGATTCCTTCTTAGTCCTCATTTTAAATTACTACCAGCTACCCAGCTGCTGAAACTTGAAAAAAGGATAGCTATGGATGCAAGGAAAAGTGATTACGGAGAGAAATTATACATGCTTTCTGTACATAGACCCTAGAAGTGTAATCATTGTGGAACTGAGATGAGTTGATCATTATTTACAACCATACAACTTTTGTAATATCTGCCTCATGATCGAGTATCAATTAAAAGAGAAAAGGCTAGGTATACAAACAAATTATACAACCCCTTTTGCATGTATCTCTGCCTACATGCGATATTTATGGCTGCATGTATATGTCTAAGTCTGGAAGGGAGCAGGGGCTCTCTCTGGCAGTAGCGCTGGACATTGCACAGCATCGATGCAGTCCCTTAACCCCAGAATTTTATCTGGGTACCAATTTCTTCCTTCTACCCTCAGGAAACTAAGCTTTCTGCCCATGAAGTTGAGCTGTTTTAATTTAATTTAAGTTAGTTACTTTTTTTTTTTTTTAATAGAACTTACACATTCAGTAGCAATCCTGCACTAATGAACTGGGTAAATTCCTTGTCTACTGGTGTCAGAGGTTTTCCCTGGGCTTCAGAAAGGGGAAAAGATTTCATGAAGAATTTGAAAAGGGCTGAATCAAGTAAAATGATGCATGATATTTGTATGGATGTGGATACCTTAGCCTTAAATCTAGATACAATAGGACCACGACCAAACAACAGTAATTCATAAGCTCTAGCAGGAATCATGGACGATTTATAGTATTTTGGTAATTTACATCAGCTTTTGATCTGGTTTTAGGCATTCCCAGAGGCATAACATTAAGACCTGCAGAAAACAATCCCTTTTATTTTTGTTGATTTTGGTATTAACTGGATGCTCCAGCAGTTTAGAAAATCTCACTAGAGTATTAGACTCCCAAGTACTTAAAAACATTAAGGCACGCATCTACTTCAAAACATTGGGCCATGAGAAATCAAGACATACTGTTGTCCATCTAGTCTAGTATTTTGCTGTTAACACAGGCAAAAAAGTACACGGTGGACAATTTCTGAGTCATGTCTCAAGAAAAAATTTCCTCTCAAAATTTATTTGAAATTCATTGGTTCTCTGAAACTCGAGAGTTGATTACGTACTTTCTGTGCATTTAATATTATAACTCTGGATATATTTATTTTCTAGGTACTTTAAAAGATTCTCTTCCAGATAAAGAGGCTGACCCCAAATGTGGCTTCCACTACTGAATCCAATAGTCTAAATGTTTACATGGAAAGAACAGTCTTTCCATCAGTTCTGCATTTAAAATTGTTCAGTTACAATGAACCCTGCTCACCCCTGGCCAGGCAAATTGAAGACTTTTTATCTGCCTTCTGTAGACCTTTTTTTTAAATTATACATCCATGCATTTGTTTTCTCTCTAGTATAAATGTTTCAAGTCTAAATATTCTGCCTCTCACTGGTTCTAGCAATGACAAGGCAAAGGCAGTACAAATGTCTTATCCAAATGCAATCAACATTTTCTTTGTTGCTTTTTCAATAAAAGAGCATTTCTAACCATCCCCCGAAATTATGTATAGTATGCAGATGTTCTTCCAAAAAATTTCTGTACCCAGTTCTCACTCAGCAGACTCAAATCTCCTTCAGAAATTATTTGTAATAATGCAATCAACAACCTACCTTGTCTCACTAATGTCTATCACCAGATAAATAAAAAACAACCTATGAAAAGGTTTATTCCTCAGCCAAGGTATCTACAGACTTAATACACCTGTGGAACTGAAAGGATCTTAATGTCTTTCCTATTCAGATTTGCAACATCCTGAGCAAATTCCAAGACAGGTAAAAGAATCCCCTCCCACTGATTCAATGGGAGAGACTTTGAGACACTCATCATCTCTTCTGTGCATTCAAAACCTTGCAGGATAAAACCTATGAGTCACTGAGCAGGGATCTCATCTTTATTTATGTACATCTTAGTGGCAATAAATAACTTTCATTCTTCATAAACAGATAAGTACGTACCTATAAACATATGCACATGCACGATTCTGGCATATGAAATAGGAGAAAAATAAATAAACTGTGCTGTCAAAGGTATGGCAAGTAAGTCTGAAGTGTTTCAGGCTACGGGTATTTCTATCTTCTAGCTTGGTGACAATTATCTTCACATTTAGCAATGATTTTATAGTCTTTAATCATGTCACAATTGTCTTTAAGATACACACCTTATTTACATGCTGAAGGAAATCACTTTTACAGCTGGATGTGTTCCTGGTCTAACATCATGGTTCAGTCAGGACAGAGAGAGTATATGCAGTGTGGAGAAGCCACGTCATCTTAATGATTAAATTCTGCGTTACTTAACATTTGAACTTCTAGGAACACAGATCTGTTGTTCACTGGTTTGCAATCCAATGACATTCAAAACAAGCAGACGGATGAGTAAGTTTCTAGCCTTCTCCTCCTCTCCCCTTTAAACTTTTGATTAAACATCCATGTAATGGTTTTGATGAAACACCCATCAAAATATAGTATTTTAACACAGAAGTTCTATGTCATTTCCTGTCCCAAATCCACATGAAGGCCCAAATTCATGGGTCTAATGAGAGGGAGGTTTGGAGCAGAAAGTCTGCACTGTACCTTGCCTCCTGAGGGAAAATGCAGTACACATCGATGGCAGTGTAAGCCAACCATGGCAGGAAGTGAATGTAGCTTTTCAATGTGAAATGTCAGAACGACTTGTCATTGACAGCCCAGAACGTCAAATATAAGTTCTGAAAATAAATCCATTTACAATTCAGGTAGTTGTGCTTTTGTATTCTCTATCACAAAAAGTACTCCATTTGTTTGCACTTAGATTTCATTTCAAGTTTATTTGTGGGTCCATCAAAAAGGTGGGTTTTTTTCACATCTGCAACGCATTTGAACTTATAATAAAGACAGCTTAAACTTTTCAAATGGATCCAGGAGTTCTGTCTGACTAAAGATGGTTGAAATCAATACTGCTGGCAGATGATACTCCTGGCAACCATGAGAGCACGGTTATGAAAGATTCAACTTTTTATTTGTAAACCTGTCTCACAAGTTACTCATTTTTCTTTGGATCATATTTGAAACACGAATTCATAGCTATGTTTCCCAATTTGAAGCCAGTGTAGAAAAAAACAAAAGTAGATTCTGAGAAATCATCATTATTACTAAAAAAAATTTTAAAATTTGCTAACTATTTCAGTGGCTATGTTAACTTGCCTTTAACTGTAAACTATTTTGTAACCTGGCAGGCTGTTTCCTAAAGTAGGAAGCAAACACCACGATTGTGTCCTTTAAAGGTCCTTGCTTCACAGAACAATTTATCATTTGAATACAAAGACATAATACAAAACCAAAACTACTCAACTGATAAGTATTGGCCTTAAGTGGTTTCCTCTTTTGCCTTCATGTAGAAAACAGACAAACCCTGGCTTGCTTTGCTTCATGGCTTAGCTCAGACAGATAGCCACAAACCTCTCCGGACTGTTCCTTCACTCTTTCATATGCCTGGGTTCAGCTACTTGGTTCAGGCAGAAACTGGATCAAATCCAAATAGCATGTGTGCAAACATGTCATGGACAACCAATTTTATCTTTTGACCAGTAAAGAACAATTTTTAGTGGCAAGACTGAAGCTAAACTGTTAGATCAATATAATAGGTATTCCTTCGCAGTAGCTATTTATAAATACATCTGTATCATAGCAAAGCAGTTATGCAATTTCTATTTCTCTAATATATTTTCACATGCTGGTGATTATTTAATGAAAGTAGAATGATAAGAAGAATTATCGCCCACTGATTGCTTCTAGTTTAAGCTTGGGGAGGAGGGCGTATAAGCCTTCACTTTCACATTCTGTTCCTTCACTTAAACATACAGGGCTTGGTCTGTAGATCTGTATCATGTTAAATATATATATAGCTTGTGAGGTGGCCATAGTGCTGGAATGAGCAAATCCAGCTTTGAAGTCTACACCTCTTCCTGTTTATAAATAGAGTCCTGAATGTTAAATATTACATTGAAGCAGATGGTACCTTCCAAAGGAAGCCATTAAATAGTTTTAATTTTACTGTATCCATTATTGTACATGCAAGTAGAAAATGCATGCACATCTATGTGGATGAACATGCAAATTGGGGCTCATCCTCACACCTCTGACAAGTCCCTCATGTTGCAAAATCCGTGTTCACTCTATTAGGAACAGCACGTGCCCTTTAAGCCTCACACAGAGACACCCAGGTGCACATACGCGCTGGTTACTGTGGCTGGGGACAGACCCAGGAGAAAGCCCTGCTCCCTGGCTGCAAAGGCCACCCCATCCGAGCTGGACACAGGCTCTGCAGCCTGCTGTCCTGACGCAGCCCTGAGCTGCCCTGAACCATCTGCATGGCCCAACATGAGGACTTTACAATCAAGACTTAAACAAACCAACAAAAGCTACCAGGATGTAATCAGCAAGTATCTGAAGAGATCCTTGTACATCAGCTGCAAACAGACTCAGTAAAAAAATTACAAGACTGATAAAATAACTGTGTTTAATGGGGCACGGCAAAGTTAATTCTGAAGTCCAGAGGCTCCTTAGTGGCTGGAGACTGGAAAGGCAAAGGGGCGGAGAGGTGGAGAGGCTCCTGGAGCCACAGCCCAAAAAAACTGCGAAACTGAGAGCAAAGTCAATATAACCAAACTGACAGACACAAGCTCCAGGAATCAAACTACAGAGGGATGTTAATGGTGCTTGATCTCCAGCGAGCTATTGTAAATGAAGATGACTACCGCCAAGCGCGTTGTGTAATTTAAAAAAAGACAGAGCGCGAGAGACGGGTATTTCTAGATCAGTCAGACTGGATCCTAAGAAGCTAGGGAGCTGCTTCACTTGTGAAGAGAGCTGGGTAAAACAATGTACCGTAATAAAAGTTTAACACCATATACTGGAACAATCTTGGGAAGCTAAATTCCCTTTCTTTTCCTGAGAGATTCCAGAGCATGATTGTTTCTTTCTCACTCAAAGTCTGTTTGATGTATTCCACTTTCTCTCTGAGGAAATAACATTTTATTTATGCAGCTCCTTTCCCATATATTCAAGAATTTCTGGGTTTATGCACTCAGTTATGCTGCAAGTGGTTTCTGGCACCTTCTGTGCTGCAGGTACAATTTGTTCAGTACTCTCTGTGTTGTCCTCAGACATCACTGGGCAACACAGTAACGTTGTGATACCAGTGTCTGTCACAGGTCTGACTGACAACCCTAACCTCCCCCCAAAAGCACAAATCTGATTCTCCATTTGCTAATGCATTTTTAACAAAAGAATGTATTTTGTTTGGAGTAAGACATGCAATAATTACTTATTTTGAAGCATTCAAGCTACTTCTGGATGCTAATTAAATGCTTGTGACTATTAGCCTCCCCATAGTTACAGTAGCGTAATTATATCCCCATCTTTCACAGCAGAGCTCATTTGTGAAACACTTGCATAAAAAGTGCCAACTACCTAATCAGAAAATAAAAATAATCCCGTGAGATTTAGGTGACTAGCTAGATAACAAATAAAAAAGCATGGCGAAGGTGAGTGATTCCCAAACAAGCCATAGTTTTTTAGTGGGACTACCTGGGTAAGCATTACAAATAGCGAAACAAATCAGAGGAAACTGAGACTAGGTCATGAATAATTGTTTAACCAAAACAGAGCTAATTAATTATTTATAAAGAACGGTTTGACCTGGAAAACACTGTACAAAGAGTAATCGTTACAGAAGCTCTGTAAATGGGGAGATATTTTGGACCTACAAAATAGGGATGTGGGATGTGTAAAGACAGAAGTGCTTCTACTTCATATGGAGAATGAGCAATGCACTAAAGTTGCACAGGGAGGTGCCGACAAAGAAAGTTCTTCAAATCAGAGATCTTGGTTCCATGATTACGGAAAACCTTCGGCAGAGAACACAGTTCTGGAAAGCTGCATTTCAAGCATTAAGGAACTGCATTTGCTTTGAGACACATCATTTTCAGTGAGATATTGAATATGTTATATATACAGAGCACCAAAGAGGAATTACTCCTAATTGTGTTGGGATTATAACAATAAATGACTTTACGCACTTTAATTTGCCATAATAATCATTAACTAGATTTGTAGCAGTTGGTGTTTTCCATGAAATGAAGATGATCGGGTCAATAATGAAGGGTTTGCCATGTGTTTGCAACTGGGATTTTACTTGCTTTATCAGAATTTTCATGTTCTCACCATATGTGCTTTTGCTTGCTCTAGTGACTCTGGCCACTCTGTCAACTGAGCATTGCTTCAAAGGGACTGAAGCTGGGAAAAGTCTTCAACTCCTTTTTGGTTTTAATTTAAAGAAAAAAAAAAAAAAGCTTCTAACCTCGACAGTTTGCTATGTTAACTAAAAATATTACTGATCACTGGGCTACAATGCTGCAAGTAGTTTTGCCACATCGGAGCAACAAGATGAGAGTAGGACATTCCATGTAGGGTGCAGAAGGAGAGATTATGTTGATTACAGTCCAAGGCAGAACCAAATCAATCCCTCTGTCACTTTTGGTACTACTTAATTAGCACTATTCTTCTAATTATCATAGGAAGTCATAAAGTCATACAGACAAGTAATAGTGTAGAACTTACTCCAGCAGGCAAAGGTTCCCTCATAAGGAATCTGTGCATTGATAACACTGATTTATCATGATATAAATCTAGGGGAACAAAAATCTAAAATGTAATTGCCAATCTGGAGAAAATGACCAAACAAATGACATGCCATTCCACATCCCAGCAGCGCAGGGAACATTGAAGATTTCACTCACATGGCCACAGTGTCACCAGTACCTTGTTACTTACAGAGACTGAGAGAAATTTGAGTCCTCTCTGAAATTCTGGGGGGAAAAAAGCCTTGCCAATGCCATACAACATGACCTTCAACTTTGAGCACTCTTAGAGAAGTTTGCTTACAACTGTGTTTGTAATCAGACTGCAAAAAGGATTGTGCTGGGCTTAATCCCTTGCCTCTGGCCTTAATTAATCTATAGTGTATAGTTACCGATCACAGCATTGATTTTCTTCCATGGCTTTCTAATATAGTGTGTCTTCAGACTCTCAGGCACAATATCAAATAGAATTCCACTCTGCTCTGTTCTATTGGCATGTTGTTGAAATTGGTGAAATATAAGCATAAGCTTGGAGAAATACAGTGGTGACAGAAATGCAGTAAAAGACTTTGTATACAAGGTATATAAATTGGGCAGCAAATGAGTTATAGTCACCTTTACCCATTTAATGCTTAATGGCCATGCAAAATTGGTGTAACTACATAGATTTATCATTTGCTGGGTTCACGTTAAACCTTGAAGCTGGGGAACATGCACCTAATAAAGCTACCCAGAGCTGCTTTTGGAGCTTTGAGGAAGGTGAGCCATGCATTACAGTGTATGATGCTGAGGAATTAACTTTCATATTCAAGCATGCATACTTACTAAAAATCGACCTTCCAGGAAGTAAGTACTTAACATACCTTCTGTCCAGCCTGCACCCGATATTTAGCTTGTATGCATTTTAATGGTCAGCTAACATTTAATTTTCTGTACCTAAATTAAGGAGCAGGGAGCAGAAGGCCTATAGGTGAAAACAAGTTTCTCTTTAGTTTTTCTACCATTGCTTATTCTAAAAACTACTACCTACTACTACCTACTGCCAAGCTATTATTAACTACCAAGTAATTCAGTTCAATTTGAAGGAATTCTTTAAGCTGCAAATGGAGCTGTCCTTAGAAGTGAGGAAAAATATTCCATCCACTCTAGCAATGTAGTTACAGCACTAGAAAATCTATCCATCGCTAGCAGTTCACCATCAAAGGAAGGAATCCTGAAGTCCTTCCTGGATTAGAAGCGATGACAAAATGACTTCCAGTTTCCAGCACAAATTTAAAAATCATGGTGTCTGCAGAAAGTTTGGTATTTAAGCCCACTTCAGGTGGGCTTTTTTAACCTGAGTCAGTGTTTCCTGCTACTAAACACAGCTCTCACTCTATGAGAAGACTTACTCTAGAACTGCAAGCATCGAACAGGTGCTCAAGGTAAGAGTGACTTTGACAGGACAGTCCCTCTACCTCATCACAAATGCCAGTGCACTGGCAAAATGAGAACCTATGTGCTGGTCTAAATGAGAACCCCATTAGATGGTAAAAGCCAAGAAAATGCCTTGAAAATTAATAATTTCTCAGTTTTATGCATAGCTTATGTTATGGAAAACCACAAAGTTCAGGAAAAAGGAACATAAAGGCAGCTACATTCGGCTGCAAATCCCTCCAGCTCCACTATCCACTCTTTGCCAGTGGCTATTAGCACTTACCTAGGGAAGAAATACAAGAAGAACAGTTATGAAACAATCCATTCTTTTAAATAATCAACCACCTTCCTAACCAGTCATTTAAGAACCTCCCAAGCTGAAAACTGCACCTGAAAAAACTTTTAATAGCCACTGGCTGACCTGTCTCCCATAGGAATGCCTAGTCCTTTCTTTGGCACTCTTAGTTCTTTGTCTTTGCAATGTCATGAATTAACAAGCTGCACCAATTCATTCTGCATTGCCTCCTTTTGTTTGTTTTGAAATCACACTTGATGGTGTGAGTGTAGAAGCAGCCTTGTACTGTAAGAAAGTGAGTAATCACTGACTACCTGCTTTCTCTGAACCATTTATCGTTTGAGAGACCTGTGTCATACCTCCCTTAGTCACCTCCTTTTCATAATGAAGGCAACCACGCTGCAACTGTTAATGAGGTCAGTTTTCCCTTTTTTTCTTTATCACATCAATATATTTCCAACGGAAAGAAAATTTCCAACAGGATAAAGATAATATTTGTAAATGCAAGCCAGGCTCCTGCCCTACCCTGTTCCTTGCAAAATAAGGTGATACTTCTATGCTACTTTTCCAGATGAATCATAACTTGCGTAACACTTACTAAACAACCTCATTAATCCTTTAGATATGGCAACTGTGGCGGTATGTGCCTCTCTTTTCATCAGGGCCTAGAAAAGTCAAAGAAGATTGTGTGTGGTTCACGTGTCAGACAGATGTGCACAATCTCGTTTTACAGCAGGGCAGTAACTACAGAAGTATCTGTGGCCACGGAATTCTTCACGCAAAGCATCTGAGTACATTGATCTGTCTGATGGTCTGTAGGCATCAAAGAGCAGTCAGTCACGTTGCATTTGGGAGAAAGGTGACTGCTAAATTTTAACACTAAAATTATACAACAAGAGCAAAATTTCCATAGTATATGTTTCTACATGTATTTCAAGAGAGACTGTAAAATACTGCTTCAAAGAGCTCCATACCCCAGAGCTGCCTAACTCTTACTAGAGTCAGTAAGATCTATGCAGCAAAATCACCACCACACCAAAGAAAGATGTCTGTGAACCCTTTTTTTTTTAATCGCTCTCTTTAGGCCATTATAATCTCTCAGTAATAGCAGATAATAATTGTCATCCTTTCTTAATTGCTTTTTGGTAATTCATTCAGTCCTTGACTCTTAGTATGTCTGCATCCCTCTCCTTCCTAATTTGATGTGACTTTGTCCTAAAAATGTCATCCTTTGTATAAATGGACTAAAATCTCCCTCTCTCCTATTGGAACCAGGGTGTTCCCCAGCCACCAGGTCTGCAAGGGCAAACGGTGCACTGACTCGATACAACGCTCAGACTCACACCCTCTTCCCAGCCTGTCGCACCCGGACGACCTGCGGAGGAAACCCAGGTGCCAGTGGCAGGCAGTGACCAAAAGGAGCTTGGTGGCAGACGCAGGACTGCAGGGTCTGTCATGGAGCTAGCCTGCTCCAGCCCAGCCAAAGGCAGGTAATGCTGGTAGAACTCAAAGTATGTGGTCAAATCGTAAGAGATACTGAGGGTGGATTTTGCCATAACCCTCTCCAAATTGTGAGTAATTATTTTCCTTGTTTCTTGGAAGATGCACAAGTATTAAAAACAAGCACAGAATAACAGTGTCATATCAAGTATCTTGGTTGGGTTTTTTTCCCTTGTCTTATAAACAGTGTTAAAAGCTTTGGGACAATTTTGTGTGCCACTTCAAACACAAAGGATGTGAATTCCATGATCAGCTGAGGAAAAAAAAAAGGTAAAAGATGACATGATTTGTCAACAAGTAATTTCATAATAAACAAACTTATGATCTATTTGTATATTCTTTTGAATTTAAGTTTAATTTATTGCGTAAGTGGAAGAGCATTACTACTGGCATTTACATGCCTCACCAGTATTCCAGAGTACACTGGAATTCCTGTTCTACTGCCTAAAACCATTCTAAGAACTTGATGTGAACATTTTGTTGAAAAAATAATTTGTAAACCAAACGTTGACCTGACAAGAGCTGGACTTCGGTTCCGCAGATCAAACTTACAGTGGTACATTTTCAGTTAGGCCTAATCAAAATATGACTTGTGGAAGTGTTTTATTTGGGTTTCTAATATTTTATGTGTAGATGCTTAGTTATGGCTAGGAAGAGTTCAGGAAAGAGCTTCAGGGCCCAGAGCCCCGACCGTATTTTCTCACGATGACTTTAGCACCTAAACACTTTGGAGAATCTGAGCCTATTCCACAGAAAAGAGGCACAAGTGAGTTGTTTGAGAGTGATGACAGGGGAGACACTGGAAATTTTATTCCAAGATTTAAACTACTGAATTGCTTTATTTTGTCAATGTTTTCTGCTCAATCAATACATCGTGTCGCCAGGCTGGGCGTCAGAATGGACTTGAGTATAGTATTGATCCATATTCGGCTGGTGTTTTACACTGTCGTAATCCAGAGGGGTAACTAAGGGAGTAATTGTTCAGTCAAATCTGTGTTGAATCTGGTTCTGTGCCAGAGTAAATCAGGGTAAACTTTTAAATAGCCAGTGGAGTTAATTATGATGAAAAATAATTGTGCCAGGGAAATCAAAATGAAAGTCTTTTGACACGGTGCACAACATGAACTGTTGTGCCTGTGCTTCATGGCCGCTGACTGCCTTCTGTTTTGCCAGGGGCAAGTATATTTCATTAGGTTTTTGCATCTTAGTAGCTTGTGAAGTACCTTACATACAGTTCTTTGGGATGCATGACACTGTACTGCAGTACTGGCAGCTTTATCAGCTACCACGCTCCAGGCCTCTGCTAACTATACCATGAACATGTGATCATGTAAAATTGGAACATGCCACTGTATGATCATCCTACCTACGATTTCTTATATACCTTTAATTTGCATTTATATCTGATTTACAATTGCATTCCAATATATTTGAATTGAAATTAAAATGTTTCACTGTATTTCATATGATAGACCTGAAGTCTGTAATTACATTTCTCTTCCATGCATGGAAGAGGTACGTTGAGCCCATTTTACACTGAAAATGTGTGTTTCCTGAGAATGTTCCTGAAAGACGAAATCATGCATGGTTTAGACAATGAAGCAGAAAAATGATGTGGCTATTCTAGGGAGATTTCAGCATAAATAGGCAATATACAACAGCAGTGTAAGTGAGGTTATTTACAGATGTATATTATGCCATGCAGATAGGCTGTGATGAGACAGTAATAAAACAATTTCTCAGGTCTACATATTTGATAAAGTTGTTAATACTTTCTATTTTCAAAGGAAAACTTTCCACTCCCTTTTTGGAGTATATATTATTGGATTTCCTTTTGTATTAGTATGTAATGATCCACATCTTTGGTAGCTTTTAAATTCACCAAAGATAAATAGTTATATTAGATTACAAAGCAATTTTTTCTGCATAGACTGCCTTCTGTTTCTACACTTACTTTTTCTGGAGGATGGAGATTCCCAAACAGAAATCTACAGGGGAAAAAAGAAACTCCTTTCCCTGTCCCAGGGTTGATATAGGCCTAGCTATATGTTTCTGCATTCCATTTTTTTCACATTTACTCATAGAGCGGCTCCTCTGATAACCTTTAATTTTGCTGAGTGCAGTACCACTAAATACGAACATTCAAAACATGAGTAAAAGGTGCCTAACATACAAAGGTTGGCTTGAAAACATGAGAATTCTTGAACTTTGGAATTTTTTTTAATATTCTTCTTGGACTCACAGCCTTTGAGTTTTACATTCTTAAGATGTCTTTGACAACCATAATGAGCAGAAACATTATTTTGTTTTCCTAAACGAAAAATGAGACTTCCAGCTAATTATACAGATACAGGGATCCAGGAGACTTGTAGTAGAAATGCAGGTTTTAGGAAAAGAAAAAAAAAAAAGGTTCATGTTATGATGACTGGATCATTTCTGAGAGCTGTGAAGCAGGGGGGGAAAAGAACAAAAAACTTCAAGAAAGGAAAAATACATAACAGGGCATAGAAGACTGATGATCAGAAATGTATAAAATGTACCTTTTAATATTCTGAATTGTTGATTCATGTCAGTGATGACAGAGTTATTGATGGCATCTCCAGATTTTTGGCATTGTAGGCAGTAAGAGTGTTTTCATAAATTTTTGTCCTATTTTGCTAGATATTCTTCTTGTTATTCAAGGGAGCAAGTCCAGCCTTTTTAAAATGTAAGCTGGATAAAGGATCCACTTGAGGTTTTTTGTGAATCTCTGTGAGAAGCAGCTGTACTTAGCTACTCAGGGATATTTTAATATCATACAGGCAAGATGGCACATTAGTTCTAGTAGTGTTAGATGATCCTTGCTAAGAAAAGTTCCATGTGACAAATAAAAATGAAAGCATGAACTTTTTTTAATGTCATGACACAATTCTTCAAGTTGTAGAAATAGTTCTGTTCTGTGGTTTGGTTTTGTTTTGTTTTTTTCTTACTGTTTGTTTAGGCCTAGATTATTTTTATGCTAAGAAACCACAGAAGGCTACGTAGAACCTGTTGCATTCATGGTGTCTGGTCTAAAAACATTTCTCTAAATATATCAGAGGATTACAGGTTACAGCAGGCAAGTTTCAGAGCTGCTTAAAGTTAAATAAATATTTTGCATTTGTTTTCTAAAATAACATAACAAACCAAACCATAACAACTTTCTTGAAGTTACAGCCACTTAAAATCAAACTTTATATACATCTGGAATGGTTTGGGTTATAACTGTGAGAGCGCGTATTATGTACAGTGCTGGAATTTGGTTGTATTTAATTCCATGTAATTTTTAGAGTTAAATATAGTGCTTTTGGCAAAGGTTTGTTTGAAAGTATTGAAGAATGCTGTTCACCAGGTGGGTACAACACAAGCAGCACAGACAACATCTGAAGAAGAACCATGGTCAGACTGAGACTGCAGCTCTGCCATTAGACCCTCTCACTGAGGCTGCCAATAAGGCACCTACGTTAGCAGTGCTAATGGGTTTTATGCATACAGGTAGTTTTCTGCAGAAGTTCACTAATTCTTAAAAAAACAACAATCAATTCTAAAAAAAAAAAAAAAAAGACAACAGCCTTTCTGCGATTTGAACTGGAACAAATAAAAAATAAACATGTTGAAGGTGTTTCAGGACTTTTGTTCCGAGTCTCCTCATCCTTACTCCCACTGTCTGCATTCTTGTTTAATAGGGACGTTTTTAAAAAAGTCCAGTGCAGAGTCCTCAACGGTAAGTCCAGAAAGATTTCCACATGGCAAGAGAGTCCAAGGAGCCCCCCTCCACAGACTGGGATGAACTGGGGGCCCTTCCACAATGGACTGAATCCAATGCACACAGATCACCTCAAGATTTCTGCAGCAGCAGCAGTAGCTGCTTTGGGTTTTCCCCACCCTCGCCTTTGCAGAGCCTGCTTCTGCTCTGTGCAGGCAGAACTCACCTCCTGAAACTTGTCCTAAACTCACACTCAGGCTGTCTTTACAATACAGATGTTAAAGGCCTGTCTGTCTTTACAGCAAGAGGTCCCAAAGGTTATGCACTAGTTCAGTAATGCTCATTCAGGCACATTCAGCACACATATGCAAGCAACAGAATGTAAACACGTTGGTTTTGCTGTGAATGTGGAAAGGGAGAACAAGATTTATTCTTAATAAACATATTTCTTAAAAGACATCTAGCCTCAGAATGACAAATCGGACATACAGAAGGAGGGTGGTTGCTCCACATGCTTCCTCTGTCTGCGTGTGCCTCTCTCATATCACAATTTCTTTCATTCACTGCAGTCAGACACCTACACTGTCCGTTTTTTAATATTTCTTCAGAGACCATCTTGGCAAAATTCAAGAGGAAACTCCTTATTAAAATCTCGTTCTCGGACGTGGTGATAATGTCATCATAGGGAAACCAGAAACCAAAATGCTTATGGGATGACCAAGAACTGAAAGGGTGAAAGGAAATTCTAAAATCCATAAGTCCACGAGAAAAACAATCTACTCCGGAGCTTTCACATTATTTACAATGACACTTTCTCAGACTTTTTGCCAATTGCTGTGATAAAGGCTGAAGAATGATTTTTGTAACTCTCTCCCTTTCCAAATGGCTTCATTCTAGCAATTCTCTTGCCAGTTTCACCCATTCCCTCCCTATTAGAAAAAGAAATAGAAACTTCTAAATTGCTTACACAGCCATAACCCTTCATAAGTATGATCTATATCTCTTTCTCATTTTAATTAATTCCCACCTGATCAGTTTATTTGAATTAATTTCAACTCCCGAGTACTATCCTCTTAGGAGACTGAACCTATCCTCTTGATTTTAATTTCAGCCTCATTCCCCAAACTGAGTGTTAGTCACTTTTACTGCAGGGATTAGATGTCCTATTATATCTCCATAGGGTTTTTAAACTCTTTTTCTTAGACCGTCACCTCAGCCGAGTTTAACCGTGGAGGAGTACTGGACTTTCTATTTGTGCTCTAGATGCCTCAGATTATTTTTGTGGCTTCTTCCCAAATAACACAAGTTAACATTTCCCAAATATTGCTAAAACAATCATGATTCTACAGAAGATGATAGAAGGAAAGTTAAAAGTAAGATTCTGAAACTTGTTTAAAACCACACACACACTTACTTACATCCCTTACTGATGCATGTGTATATGTGCTACAAAATGAGTAATTTCAGTAGTTCTTAATTTCTATGCCTTGTCTGATGTCTAAACTGCCACATAATTTTGTTGTGTTATCCTTAATAATTTCTCTTGTGTTTGTGAAGATGCCACATTGTAAGAGGTATAAAAAAGTAACTAAGGCAAAAGGGCTCCAAAAAAAAGGGTGAATCAACCAACAAACAAAAATAAACTGCCAACTGAACCAAAAATCTACTTTATTCCATCTTTTGTTTAGTTTCCCACTGCCTCCTTTCAAACCACAGGCTCTGCTCCAGCTTCAAGAATGTTTCCAAAAGCCCTGAATTTGCAAAGCATCAGCACAATTTGAAACGGACGGGTATATAGGCTGCTCTAGGATAATAGTACAGCCCATCTCCAAGGCTAATTACCAGAACACGGCAGTGTACAGTATGGCTTTGTTATCCTTGTTTTGAAATGTGGGAGGTTTATCTGTTAACAGCTGTTGACTTTTCATTAGCATTACTGGCCTGTAAGCTTGTGCATATGAGATGCATCTTTAGGAATCTATGTTTGACTTATAACCTTGAGAGACATACGCCCAGCTGGGGCTGAAAGGCAACCCCAGCCGACCCCACGAGCATCTAGTGGCAAGCTCCCTACACGGCAGGCGCGCTGGATGTTCCTATCTGGCACGCCTGGCCAGCTGCCCCGCTGCGTGGTGGGGTGAACTGAGGCCAGCTCCAGCATTTGTTCTTCACTGTCCGCTTTCAAGCTCGACCTTTCATATTATTGCAATGCATTGCTTGGTGTGAGACCATATCAAAGCTCCATCAGATCCTTAGGTGCCTAATACATATTTGTCATCAGGCTTTTTAACAGGAAAAGAAAAAGATGAATCGTCAGTCCCTAAAACAGCTGTTTCTTTAAAACATGCCAGTAATGGGTCTTTCTGCGTTGGTGGCTTCCATTTGCAAAAGCCTGTGACTCCCTGCCTCATTTTATGAGCAAAGCATGCAGCATTAAGTAGCAGTGGCTCAGGCACATTGAGAGCTTTCGGTATACATGGAAGAGGGACATCTTTCAGACAGAAACACAAAGCTCCGTATTTCTAACTTCCCTCTGTCAAAAAGCATCACCAGGTGGAAATCATAGAATCATAGAATCGTAGAATAGTTTGGGTTGGAAAGGACATTAAAGATCATCTGGTTCCAGCCCCCCTGCCATGGGCAGGGGCACCTTCCACTGGACCAGGTTGCTCAAAGCCCCATCCAACCTGGCCTTGAATGCTTCCAGGGACGGGGCAGCCACAGCTTCTCTGGGCAACCTGTGCCAGGGCCTCACCACCCTCAGAGTGAAAGATTTCTTCCTTATATCCAATCTAAATCTACCCTCTTCCAGTTTGTAGCCATTACCCCTTGTCCTGTCACTATGCGCCCTTGTAAAAAGTCCCTCTCCAGCTTTCTTGTAGGCCCCCTTCAGGTACTGGAAGGCTGCTACAAGGCCTCCCCGGAGCCTTCTCTCCTCCAGGCTGAACAACCCCAACTCTCTCAGCCTGTAATGGATAAATAAAAAGGAGAACCTAGTAGGAGCAGAAAGCTTGCATAGCCCCTTCATTCAGCATTCCTGCTGCAGTTATGGGCTGATTATCTCCAATTGACAATTCAAGGAGGATAATGAAAATGATGTAAGAAATGTAGAGAAGAGCCATGAGAATGCTTAAAGGATTGCAAAAAGTCCTGCATCAGTGAAAAACTAAAAGCTTAGTCTCTATTTAGCTTACAATGGAAAAGGTTAAGAAGCAATCTAACCCCTCTCTATGAGTAATAACATGAGGAGTAAAAGGCCCTTTGGATTAGCAGACATGAGTGCAACTGGCTAAAAGGTGTACATGGACCGGTCTAGATGGGGAATAAAGTGATTTTTCTCTAAGTGATGGTAGTTAAACACTGGAACAACTTGTCAGGGGTTGTGGTGAATTCTCCTTGGCTGGCAGTTTTTGAAAAAGGAGTTGAGATTTTCATAAAAATTACGCTTTTGTTGTAATAGCTATTATTTTGAGGAAATTCTAAGGCCAGTGTTATGGAGGAAGACAAGCTGGAGTCTCTGTGACCGCTTCTGATGTTGTAATCTACAGATCATTTTATTTACTTCGAAGAATCAACTAGATATTTGTATGACTCTCTGTTTAGATGCCTTCTGTGGACCAGGTCCTGGTTACTCATAGGTTTTCTGTCTTTAGATGGTACCGCAACATTCAAAAAGGGGAGCATTGCTGTAGATTTGTCTGGAGATTTTTCATGGTAGTTATTTAGGTCAATAAAGAGAACCTGGGGTATTGATCACAGGTCCCATTTTTATTGAAGCATTTCACAATGGCTATATGTATACACACAGCATTAGCATGTGTAAGTCTAGCTTATTAATTACATAAAATGTTGTATTTTAAGAAGTGCTTCTGCAAGCTTCTGTATTTCAGTATATACTTTACAGATAAGACAAGATAATTAACAGTATCTTGTCTGAACAAAGGCCAAAAAATCAATGCAGAAGGATAGCAGACCCCCAAAGTGAAGGAGCAGCTCTGTTTTAGTTTTCAGTTTGCACTTTTCATAAGGAAGAAATTTAATAATTTTCCACACTGTTACGTAGGATGGCTATCCTAGCATTGCTACAGTTTTTTACTATGTGATCACTTCGTAAAAGTGCTTAATGACTGATAAAATTACTTTTTGTAGCTTTTAGGTCCATGATTTTTACAGCGAGCCATTTGCTGATAGGAGGCTCCCACATTGAGTCTCATGGTCCAATTTAGCAATGCTATGTCTGAATATATATTTGAATCAAAGGGTACTGGCAGCATTTCAGTTAGTGCTATTAGCCCATTTTCTAAGAACACTGGACATCTGAAGATTCAAGAAGAGTTTCTTGTGGTCAGAAATGTCTACGAGAGAGGTTGTTCAGAGATATGTCAGCATAAAAAGCGTAACTGAGGGGGAGGAGGGCCTCTTTCACCCAATCCCTTCTTTCTCCAAAAGCATAAGTGAGGATACAGCAGAGGGTCTGCAGTCCCCTGCAAATGATTTAATGGGCCCACAAGTAGAACAGCAAAAGCATTACCTCAGAGTGGCCTCTGAAGGCATTGACCATTGCTGTCCTCATTATGACACCGAGACACCAAACATCTGAAGTCTCTGCCTTACTTAAAGCTTTTTGAATTTTTTATGTGCACTGCTATAGTAGACTTTTTAATAAAAAGAAAACCCTTAATAAAAGGCATTAGAGCCCAAAAGAAAGCAGCAGCTTCATTCAGTCACAGGAAACAGCTGGTAGCTAGCTGTTACTGAGAGCTACCAAGAAAAGGTTGATTGCCGTATCTGGCAGTGAGGATCCCATGCCTGACCTCGCCAGGCAGAGAGCAACGGGGCATGGGGATTTCCAACAGGATGGGGCTGAAAGTCAGCTGTAAAGCAATGATCCAAACACACAAAGTGGCTCTGATTTGAGTGATTCAGTTTGAGTTCAAAGGCAGATTAGAGCCCTGCTGGAGCCCAGTTTGAACTTCCAAAAAGTTGAAAGGCTTTTCAGCATGGTGTTCATTTTCTTTTCAATAAAGATCTAGCTATTCATCTTCTCTATTACCTTACAAAATGAGTCTACTTCCACTCAAAAGGAAATGGTGGAGGATGATGGTACCCCTTACAGCTAGCCGATACAAAAGAATCTACTGGACACCTGTGGGTATTAAAAAGGTCTTACTTAACTGGAAAGCAAGCTGTAATTAACTCTTTTACGCTAGTCAGCAACTATTTAGTTTGCAGAGGGGTTATTTAAACACTTTAAACCTTTTCTCCTCTGTACACATTAGAATTTTCATGCTATTTTCAACTAATATCTCTTTTTCTGTACTCAGTGTTCCCTCATATTTCACGAAACAAAAAAGTTTGACACACTTGGCTCTGCTGAATTGAGAATATTCTGAAAATCCACTCAAGCTTCCTCTGGAGTTCAAGACTGATTATATTTTAGCTTGGCAAGTCAGATCCAACTCTTTCCATGGCCAGCCAGAAATCATTCCCAAAGAACAAAAGCGAGTGAAACACGGTCATTCTGGTCCAGCTGCCACAATACCTGGTAGAGTAGGATCTTGCCAATGAATCAGGTAGCAGAGTTGTTGCAAAACAATCTTTTCAGAGGCCACATAATGTAATTTTACACTACCCCAACCTTGTGCTGGGGACACAGAACATAACAGAATCCTAGCGGCACAGAACAAGTCACGTTCCTTAAAAAGGGCAAATAACTCAGTACCAAATTATCCCTTGGTCTTTACTTGCTCTTGTTGACCAAATTTTCCACAGATGCTTCTGTCCATCTGTATATATATCTCAGTATAAATGACCTTTGCAACAGGCTCAGCTCATGTACATGTGTACATGAATCATCTCAGAGACACGTCAGCCCCTATCACTAGGGCCACGTCAGGAAGCATTGCACACTTACACTGCTTGTATTGAATATCAGGCTTAATGGCATTTTGTCCAAGGTTCAGACACATGTAAGAAAACATGCATTTGTGCCACCACGTCAGGCCACACAAACTCTTCTTTTTACGCAGAACTAATCCCACATAATATATATTCATACTACATTGCACAGATCCCACCAACTATGCAGAATAAGTTGTATATACAGTCATGGGCAGGAATTTCATAAAATTGCAGCATGTACTGCCATCTGTTAAGATTTATCCATGGTTTCTACTGGCAGTCAACCTTTATTTTCAGAAATATAACTTTCTAGGCAGAAATTACAGTTTCTAAGGTCTGAGTAAATTCTAAGGACTGTTCTAAGGACTAAGTAAATTCGAACTCACTGAAAGTAAAATTCCTTTGCTAAAGAAAAAAAACACCTCAATCAGGGGCTGAAAAGAATGAAAAAAGGCTTTAGAAGTAACCAAAGCAGGTTACTTTGATTTAAAGAATAAATCATCCTGTTTATATTAGGAGATGAATGTCAAATTTTCATTTCTCTAGTAATCTTGCCTCTGCATGCAAATCAGCGGCAACTGAAATTACTAAAACCTTCATGTCCCAAACTTGACGCTCTTCTCATCTCTAAACAGGACTTCTCAGCGCTGGTCCAATTCTGAACCAGACAATGATGCAAAACCAACAAGATGCTTGCTTAACATCACGGGAAATTTTAGTTCTTGAAAAAAAAAAAAACCAACCCAACAGGTAGGTCATCATATATTAAGAGGAATATATACATAAAGAATTAAATAAGGAAGATCATTCCCCTTCAGTTAAAAAATGAAGTATAACTACATTATACATAACATACACATATTGACCACAGTCTTGGAATCAAGAGAGAGTAAATAACCACAAAACCCCCAAGCCAAGCCTACTCAACAGAACATATTACAAAAAACTTTGGCTTCTGAATGAGGACCTTTCTTGTTTATTTCAATAATCAGCTTTCTTCTGGTATTCAACTTCATGTCTCCTCTTTGAAGGTATCTTCTTTTTCCTACTGAAATGAAAGCATTATTTTCTTTAGCAAAGGATTTGTGATAAGAGGTAGGTGAAATATGTATTTCCCCAAAAGAGGAAAAACAAATACTTTATTATTTTCTTCATCCAGAATCCACAGGTTTATTTTAGGAGAGCCACTTCTGACTCATTAGAAGTCAAAACTAGAATAGGATGAAGAGAAATACTAATTTAGCTGTTATAGGTTAATTTCAAATGCTATCAACAAACTTTTCAAAGGAAGGTTAATTGAATTATTGCTTATGATCCTCAGAGCGGTCGTATCTGGAACGACTGATTTGGCTGCAGAGATGGATCTAACAAGAAAGACAAATTCCTCTAATCTAGTTACTGTGGGGTAAAACAGAAGAAAACACAGGCAAATGTTTTGATGATCTCTCTACTGTAGTCACGTTTTGTGACTCAGTGACTATGAGAATTTTTAGAAGAATCAAACCTAAGAATCCTGAATTCATTTCAGGGATTAAAAAGTGGGATATTTCTGTTTATCATAGTACACTGAGAATGTATGGGACTTCATGGAGTACTTATGAAAGGTAGTGCTTAAACTCCACTCTAAAAAGAAGGAAAGGTTGGAAGGACAGCAGAAGGAATCTGAAAAAAATTGTTGCATAGTATGGTCCACAGAGTTGTGTTTGATGGAATAGAGACAGTATTTGGTGCAAAGAGTCTTTAATGAGTATCTCTCCTGAAACAACTGTTCTTTGACCAGAAGGAAACACAAATCAAATTAGGATAGGCTTCTGATACTGAGTTGGAAAATATGTTTGTAAGCTGAATTGACTGAAGAAGGTTCTGCATGGGAAATCCCAGGTGAGGAGAGCAGTGGATCTTCTATACAGATGTTCTCATATAAACATCATGATGAAAACATTAGCACAGATTCTAATGTGGAGGGAAGATGAATTATTCAGGGTTTGGATCCTTCTGTAGAGGCCAGGCTGAGACGGATGTTTAGTCAGAAAGTAATATGGTAGGGCTCCCAGGACGAGTATGTATACTGAGATGCTGGTTGAACATAATGATAAATTTCAAGTATATTTTCAAAAGTTGGCTGCCTCTCTTTTGCTGTTGAACTTTCTTAGTACTTTTCTGCTATTTGGTGACTGTTAAAGATTTTCCCACAAAGAAGAAAAGGAGCATGAACATTCAGCCCACACTCTGCATCATCTGTCCCTGTTGTACCTGTGCTATTAAGTTTTATTATATTGGTCTACCTACTCCTACAAAGTTTTACTCAGGTTTCTTTGATAAAACAGGATGGGAAAAGCGCTCCAAAGGAGATGACCCAGAGCTGTCTTCCTGTTTTTTTTCTAGTGGCCAGTAAACCAGGGTAAGAATTGGACATACTGAAGAATTGTCCCAATTGTTTTATTGATGGGAATATTGCTTGTCTCTGAAAGAATTTGCTCTTCCATCACAGAAGACATGGGGCAAAGTAAGAGAGGATGGGAGCCATTAAGCTGAATACTACTTCTAGACAACAGTAGCTCAATACAGAGTGTCTAAAAAGAAAACATTCTATATATATGTTATATATATATTTATATATATATATATATTATACAGTGATGTATATTTCATTTTGTGACTGCTACCTTTGCCTTAGCTCCACCTGAAATAACATACGAAAAATACAAGTCACAAAGACCTTCTTCCATGGAATATGCAGGCAGAATTATGCAAAAGGAAGCAGCAGCTGGGGTAAAAGAGGAGAAGGCTGCAGCGCTGCAATTATTGTGTAAGAGGGCAAGGAGTCATTGACTTAGGAAACGACTGTACCATCAGACTTGGTGTGATGGCTTAATGACCTTTTTCGTGGGAAGCTCTACCAAATCTGCACTCATAAGAAGCCTTCCAACTTTGACGTACTTGCTAATGCTAAGAGGATATCACTGCTCTGCTCACGTGTCATTTGGGGTGGATGTGAGTTTGTTTGTACTATGGCCTTCTTTTACTGAGAGTGGCTTCTTCACACAGAATAGCTGTGAATATAACCCTTGATGGCTATTAGAATGATATAACTAGCCTTCAGAAATTTGAAAGCTCTTCATTAACGCTTCTGTCTAGCCATGGAAATACATTCTTTAAAGCAGGGTTGGGAAATATTTTCCGTCATGGAAACCAAACAGGAATTTCAAGTACCTTTCTGCAGACCAACTATAAGGCTACATCTCAGTCTTATGTCCCCATTCCCTGCAGTCCAGCCTCCCAGGGCTCCCTGCAGCTCTCCATGTTACACTGCGATCTTGCATGGCCCACAGCCCTGCTGCACCCTGGCCTTCCAGCCTCCTGTCTCCAGCATCCAGCCAGCACACAGCACTTAGCTTAGAGTCCCCACCAGCACACTGCCTGCAGTTTTGCCACTGCACCAGGATCCTTCCACATCCCACAATAAGCAGCCCCATACCACCACCACCAAACGCACCAATACTGTTGCACTCCCCCGAGTACTCAAGCTTCCCTAAGGGCTGCCCACAGCATCTCTCAAACATTGATCAAGTCCTGCCCAGGACACACAGGACTGGTTTGGAAGGTCATCTTCACAAATAAAATGGAAAAAAAAATTATTAGAGACTCATGAGCAGTGTGGCTGTATGGCATGCTAGCAATAAAAGCTCTGACTGACTCACAAACCAATTTCATCAGTAAATACCTACTGGGATTTGTTTCCCCAGATAAGTACTGCTATCTTTTTCATGCACAAACACAGTGTAGTATTCCAGCCTGTTATTTCTTATTTAACTCATTTACCTTTTCCCAGCATACTGTACAGTTTTTTGTCATTTTCTATCTGTGAATTTCACAGCAGAATGGAGAAACAGGCCAGACATATCTGATGCATGAAACTTGTATGTCTTCCAAAATGGCTGATCAAACTTAATCCATAACAATTCCAAACAGCAGAAGGTATCATTGAACTATATATTAGTTGTTTATAGTATGCACAGATGTTAACAACACCTGGAATTATGTAGTCTGAATTGTGAGATAATTTCTGATGAACAAACATTGAATACAGTTGTGATACATTGTCCCTCTAAGCCTGCTTATAAGAAAAGTTTGAATAAATCTCACTTTCCTCCTGACCTTTTTTCTACTGCTAGAGAAGTTGAGCTTGTTGGGTTTTAATTTGTTTCTCAAACATGAACTCAGTGTATTAGAGACAGAAGTAAATTTGGTGTTACAGAGATTATGTTTAGCTTTGCAATTCTGGTATTAATTCATTGTTACAACTAATCACAGGGTGACATAGTTTTATTTTCTGGAGAAGCTTGATCTCTTATTAGCATATACAGTTACTTTATGAGTTGTTCCATGAAGCTAAACTGTTGCCTTGGTAGCAAAAAACGAAGTACAGATGCCGTCTAGGCCAGAACTAAAACTCTTAGTAGTGCTGCATCCTGTACACTTAAGTTTTGCTGTTAAATCTTAACACATACAGACCAAAGCAGAGAATAACAAATGCTGACCTCCACACTCAGGGATTTGATTTTAACATCTACACCTCAAGAAGATTCAAACTGCTAGCAAAAACCTTAACATGAAAAACAGAATATATGAAATAGACATGAAAGATAAGATCAAATACAAACATGAAATAGAAGTGCAACATACATCCTGGTGCAATTTCTGAGTATTTATAGTTCAAAAGGAGACTAAAACACACAGATTCTATACCTGTGGCAAAGGATGGTTTCTGTTAGTGACCTCTGGTGCAAACACTAATTTGTGAAGTGCCATATGCCTGTATGGTGATGTACAGCCCCATTCTTTGTTGTCTTGGTTAATGCACAGTATTCGAAGACAGTATTTACTGTTATGTTAAATAACATCTCATGTATCTATCTTGGCTCTGATCGCAGATACAGAAGTCTTTTCAAAGTTTTCCTCTGTGGCCTAATGAGGTCACTCTTTGGCTTGAGAGGTGAGGGTGTCTCTGGGATGTTGTCACTTGCCACATTACCAACATATAATGTATCATCACATACACTGGCCCTTGGCACCACTGTGCAATTCAAATCAGCACATGGCACAGGACCTAACCCTTTTGTATTTTTGCATGCTAGCCCTCGATATTTCACTGTGCCATGTCACCAAGAGCCAAACTCTGTGCAGTAGTGACAGAATTTCATAGTGTGTGCGCTGTATATATGGCATTGGAGGTGTTACTGAACTGCAAATAATAAAATCATATACACATAGACTATCATAGCCATCCTGTTTATACCAGTTGTGCTTCAGCTATTTTGCTCCTATTTTTTTATTTCAGTGAATTAAACAGTTGTCTATGTATGTTTAGAGAAGCGTATTCATTTATGCTCGGCTCATCTTTGCATCTTAGACAAAATACACAGTGACCCAAATATACAAATTTACACAAGATTTTATAGAGATCACAATCCTGACAGCATTCATTCAATATGTAAGAAAGATTTTAATTTAATGTACGGGGGGGGGCGGAGAGAGACACAATGTGCCTCTTCCATAAACGAAATTAAATTGCTTTTCATTGACTCAGGTTACCCTGGGCACTGCTCATTCTAATGCAGCCTTATTAAATTCAGGGAAGGCTGCTACAGTGAAGTCTGGGGTAAACTAAACAGTGTTCAAATGCTATGCTTCAGATACGTATTTCAGATGCTGTCTTTGAAGAATGACATGTAATGGAAACAGTGCTTAACTTGCTCCAGGAGTACATCTTTAAAAAGTCTTCTGCTGTCTAATTACAGTAACTCAAAGATATTTAAGCTAGAAAGGTCATTAACATTTTAAGCATACACTACATCACTACTACTGCATATTTCCTGACATTCCTATAAAATCTAGTGCTCTTGGGAAACTGATGGCTCACAGGGTTGTTAATGAGTGAGAGACCCTTTGCCTCTTGATCACTGGTCTGAATTCTGTTTAATCTGGAAGCAGCAAAGAACTGCCAGTGGCTAGTGGTATTTATGAATTAATTTGATAACTGCTCTTGGTTTAGACTGTAGCTTGAAAATGTCCCAATTTAAAAACCTTTCCTTACCTTCCTTGCCCCCTTATTCATGAAATCATCTCTGATGTGTCTGGATCAGCATGGCACAGAAAACTACAGACTCCAAGAGACTGCACAGACGAAATGTCAGTGGTCATACGGCTTCATCATGGCTTGCCAAGGTGACCGTACAGCTCACTGGGTACACAAAATGTGCAGTACAGACCTACTGACTCCAGGTCAGATTACAAACTCTTCTTTATTCCCAAGGATACTACTGCGTGCTGGGAAGAAAAACTCTCCTTTATGAATGAGTAAGATCAAGTTATGGGATTTGCTTTAAGGACAGCGCTGGGTGCTTCTGGAAAACCTGAGGGCATTTCCCCCCTTCTTTTCTTATAAGCCTCCTTTTCTTACAACTTGGCAGATACACAACCCAGATATGGCACCAACAGTGGTCTGTTTCCCTGGCATATGGAACTTTTAAATGCATTAGGGAAGAAACATCCTGGAGGGGTAAGTAACAGAGGTGGGATTCCTCTTACCTGGCAGACCGAGGCAAAGACTCTCCTCCCTTTCCACTCCCCCTTCTCTTTCCCTTCTTTCCTTTTCGTGCTGGACCTGTGTTAATTTAATGAAAAAATAGTATGAATTAGGAAGAATGGTCTGAATCAGACAAGGTATCACCAGATGGTTCCCACTACCTTTCTACTTCACTTCATTCTACTATTCGCTGTTCAGCCTGGTTAAAGCACTTTAGTAATGTGTTGAATGAATACCTTCCTGTGACATGGAAGACAGTGGGCATTATAAGACCACTCATGAAACAGCAGTAACTCCAGGTAAAAAGACTGAATTGTTACTGGAAGTACATGGGCTTCTCCAGTATTGCCATCTACCTCTTCTATTCTGAAGACAGAGATTTTCTTAGGCTGCATCTAAAATGATGTGCGGATATGTGCCATGATGTTCTCAGGTGTCCTGTGATCCTCCAGACTAGAGACAAGCTCAGAGCAGACCAGGATTTCTATCCATTCCATATGCCAATATTCCCACTTAGTAGAAATCAAGGCACCAAGGACTGGAGAACCTAATGAATGCTTGAGTCTTACCCAATATGCGACTGGGATGTGGCTAAGTGGAATACACCAACTATATATATCTACTCTCCAAAAATGTACAGGAATCGATTTTTTGAGCCTTTTTCTGTTAACCTGTTAGAGCTTTAAGTACTGAGAAGGAAATTCTGACTCCACTGGAGACTATGATGAACCTCCCATTGACTTAAGCAAGGATAGCACATTAATATGGTAACAGCATAGTTTAGCTTCTCACTCTTCTAAAAGTTCTTCCTGGTTCGTCTCTGATCTACAAGGAGGCCACAGTTTACACCACCCACAGCTCTGCAGTCCCCAGATCAAAATATTTTGCGTCTGTTTTCTGACATTATCTTACTGTAGTTAAGTCTAGCAGCTGCCTGCTCAGAGAGACAGAATGGGAATAAGTGTGATAGAATGTAAAACACTGCTAAGTCTATATGACAACTTTGGTGATATTTACTGCTTCTCACCTTTTCTTAATTACAGGATCAGTAGAGAGAATCATTCCTCACCTAATTTTCCTGCCCCTTCATTTGCCGTATGCAACTGGTCACAAAAATCAGCTCACTAAGTAACTATCTGTGGCCCAGCATCAAGACTGATTCCATAGGGATCCGAGATTAGTATTAATGACTATTTTTAATTAATTTGGTATAGGATGGAGATTGTTGAGAACAAACTCAAGATGCTATAAGCTGGGAAGGGATGACAAATTATTTAAGATTAAAGTGCATCATAGTGAATGAATGAGAGAACCAGACACAATCAGAGGGCTAAAATACAGGTAATAGCTGACATGCTGATAGGAGATGGAGCATTCCAGCCTGCCCGGTGGCTCCTATTCCTCAGGTACAGTTTGTGAGAGACCAGAGAAAGTCACGTGTGTTAGGGAGGCTTTCTGGTCATTATCTGTTGTCTAAAAATGGTTCTGAACTAGCTAGATGCTGTTGCTATGTCTGTACAAGTGTACTGTGTGTCTAAACAGAGCATGAATTTCAGCACTAGATCATGACCATTTATATTGTTTAACTGTTAGCATGCTGCCTGGCATGAATTTGGTCTATACCAATTAGTCCTTCCCCAGACAATGCCACAGCATAGCTCAGCAGTAGGACAAGGTCACTTTTCTATAAGTCGTAAGGACAGATTATACCAGGAGAAGACCTTAGTCATATAGTTATAAGCTCTGACATGCCTCTGCCAGAGAACAGGCCATGGCATTATAATGTTTATTAGCATAAAGAGATGCAGCTCATATGTTTGCATTGTGGCATGCCTTTGGAGGAAAACTGCATATGCAACAAATCTATCCATTTTCCCTCTTTTTAAAATAAAGTTGTTGTTTTGTCTTGGAAGGAAGGCCAGATATTGTATATTGTATAGCCTTACTATATGTGTCATAAGAGCTGTAGCAACTAGCTCTGCAGGAACTAACTAGTGCATGAAGCAGTATGGATGTTCCCCCAGCCAGGAGACATGATCCCATACACAGATGTCTTTTCATATTTAATGATTCCTTATGAACACATATTTGTAGCTCCAACAATAATGATAGAGCTGTCTCTGCTGGATCTTGAAACAATACATTTCTACAGTCTCAACCAAAAAGACCATAATCGCTAAGGTTTGTCATTCCCAGTCATCACTGGGCATATGTGAAGCATCACAGTGAAAAATGTGGGCAGTCCCTGGTTTAACTATAAGATGGCCAGAGTCTGGCACCCATTGCGTTTTCCCCAGCAGAGGAACAAGCCTCCTGCCTTCCTGCCTCAGGTCCACAAAGCCAGACTGTTGATCTTCCTGTCCAAGTTGCTGACCTTCAGGTCTTTCTTCAGGCTATGTTGTTTTGCCTGGCCTCTGGAGGAGAAGAGATGCAGTTTATGATGAGTTTACGAGTTTTTGGAGAGATTCTGGTTGTAAGATGTGCATTATTTTGGCGACAGAGTTACTTTTGTAATGCATAGTTTGTCTAGAACATGCAATGGGCAGGGTTTTTACGTTTCTTCTTACGCTAGTATGTTTAAAAGGTTTATTTTTCCTGTCAAATTTAGCTATGCTTTCAAAAGCGCAAACACTTCTTGATAGGACAGCAGACATACTTGTAAGAAACTCCAAATTGTTTCCTTCGCCCACTCCCCATTTTAGATCATCTTTCACATGGGAACAGCTTCCCTCCTCCTCACTCACCTCCTCCTCCAAATAATTTCTGACATCTGTTCCTTTACCTCTCTAGCAGCCACTCTCCCCTCGTCATTTGCCTTTTATTTTATGGTACCCACTTGCGCACTTCAACTCTATGCTCTTCGGGGTACGAGCTGTTATGTGTGTTGCACTTTTAACCCTTTGTAAAGCATATTAAATGTTATAGACATTTATAGCATAATATAAATGATAATGTAGTTAGACTGGAAAGGCAATTCCCTAGTTAACACCTCCCACATGTGGTGATTAAGTACTAGGCTCAAAAGCATACAGCAAACCCAGTGCAGATACATTTCTAGAAAGAGACTGCAAATTCCTAACTCCAGATGGTCTGCAGTTGGTGAATAATTACATGGATTGTTTGGTGCTTCACTAATCAATCATGACAGCAACAAGGAAAAAAAGCATGTCTGGGTAAAGGAAAATGTCCTTTGGATAAACCCCAAGTTATCATTTTGTGCATTTGATCTGCTCATCAAACATCATCTTTTTTTCCTTTTTCTGGTCTTATGTTGTTCGTTCTTGTTTAAGAATAAATCCAGAAAAAGCAGTTGGGTTTTTTCCCTATGAAATACACAAGAGGGGAGGCTGAACAGCATCAGCATGACTGCAAAGCTGCATTGTATTCCACAGACTGCAAAAATTATAAATGGAAGAGGAAGGGGCAGAGAATTAATCTCCTGCATTAGGCTCTGGAGACCATGAAGCCATGAAGTTCTCCAAGTATTTCTGTAATATCAGCACAAAACCTGCAATTGAGAATGTAGAAAACAAGGATGGGAAGGGAGAATGCCAATCTCCAAATTTCTTCCTCACAGCATGAAAACACAGTTTGTATTAAAGAAAAATAACAGTAATGATCTAAATCAGACCATAAGCAATGAATATGGGGTCAGCTTTAACTGAAACATATAGAGCAAAGTCCAACATTATCTTGATTACACACTGACCAGTTTAATTTGATTGCTCTGTGCATCAAAAGGAGGGAAATGGTACAATTAAATACATAAAAGATAGAAAGGGTGGATGGAGATACTGAAGGAGTCAGAAGTAGGATAGGCGGCTTGGGGGTTTTATTTTTGGGAGGAGAAAAAAGGGAAAAAAGAACTAAAAAGTCCTGTTATCCTATCAAATCTGTTGTTTTGAGTGCAGATATCTTTGTGGTTCCTTGCATTTATGTACAGTATTTTGCAACCTAGTATTTGCAAATGGTCCAGGAAACTGTTAGGTAAGCTACATTTTCTTCTAAAGTAATAAGTCTTGAAGAAAAGAACTGCATGGTAGTAGACACAATAAAATGTAATGAGCATGATGAACTGCGTGGCTGTTGTTCAAAGTTTGGACATAAGAGCAGCAGAGAGCAGAGACACAATGTGCTGTATTTCAATCTGTCTAGATTTTTCATCAAATAAGCAAAACTAGTTTTCAATTACTGTAGGCATGACTCAGAAAAATACAAGTGGGCAATATAGAAAGGCTGTGAAAGCAGTGAGGTAAAAAGTACAAAATAACTGGTTTTCAAAGATCTAAAATTACAGAAGATTTATCCATATTAAGGCTAACTACTGTTTGTCTCTCAGTGCTACTTCATTAGAGTCATGTAGCCTATAACTAACCTGATCTTCTCAGGGAGGACAGTTGCCAAAAGGTGGATGCTGTACACTAATGACATTAATACTTCCTCTTAGCACCAGCCTAAGTAATTTGGAATGAGTTCTACATAAATTATGTGCAGATACTGCTGGTGGTGGTGCTTTTGCTGATGTTTTAGAAGATATGCCTGGAACACAGGCTAAGCTAACAAAGTATTGATCCATGTACAATGGGAAGAAAATTAGGGGAAGAATAAGCTTTTATCTGCTTTTCTTCACTACCTTGGACTTAAAATGTGTTGAAAAAAAGTCTTAAACAGAACAGTCACTAACCTTTTATTGTTCCAAATGACCAAAGTTGCAATAAGTTGCTTTTCTTACATTCAGTTGCTTACAGACCACTGTATGGTCTATTTAACTATGTGTCTTGCTCCAAGACGACTCATCTGTAAACAGCAGTTTTTAAGGTGGCATTTAGAGTAAGCCACCGAGGGGCTCACAAGAAATGCAGGAGAATTCAGGACTGGTCAACTCTGACTGAACAGTAAAAGAAAAAACAATGGATTTGGCTGGGAATATTTCTGACAGAATTTTTAGAAGCCTTCTTGAGCGAATGCATTGTTGAAATGCAGAGTACAGTACAGCACACCCCACCTTTCCATATCATCCTAGCTCCCATCTGGTACAAAGCACAGTCATTCCCTCCTCTGTAAATCTCTCATCCTCTCTTCTTTATGTCTTAAGCACTAAGATAACCTAAGTTGCTCCTGCTGATTTCTTCCAGGAGACAACTTCTATCTTTCAATATTTCTAACAAGCATTTTTATTCTTTTCTATCTACAATATGCATAAAGCCTACACATCTCAGCTTTCTTTCTGTGATCAGGCTTAGTTTCTACACTTTGCTTCTACAAGCCAGTATTGAAAAAAATTAAGCTTTTCACCTGTTGAACCTTCGTACTTTTCTAAATGTTTCCAGGGTTTCGCATGCTTTTCTCTGTCAGAAGATACAGCTGAATTGGAATTCTGCCTCCACTTCCCTTTGAATATCTTTGTGGTTGGATATAAAAGTTTCCATTTATCTGCATTTATCTGTTGCTTCTGCAGTTGATCACTAGGTAATGTTTGCTTGCATCCTATCTGTGGTAACTGAGTCAGTGCACAGGCATTTCATTCCCTCCCACATTAAGGTCCTTGGTTTTCACTAACTCCAGCATTTGCTGCCTATTATCTAGGACTGCAGCTTGCCTTGTTATCTCATCGGCACATCTGACTTGTTCCCCGGGGCGTGGGGGGGGTGGGACATGCCGTTCCTTTTTAGTTTGCAAATCCTTTCAGAGCATCTCGCAAAGCAAATTCTTTATCCACGTTGAAAAATTCTGGGCAGCATATGTTACTGTTTTACACACTCTCTAACGAAAAAAAAATCACTATTCATGGTTGCTTGCTGCTGTTCACAGATGTTCAGAGCCCAATACTGACTTATCAGGATGTGTTTATTGGTAGCTTGCACTTGGCAGTTTTATTCCATAGCCCATTTGGGTTAACTGACTACTCCATGCCAATACCACCAACCTCTTCTGGATAGACATCCCATAGACTTTTCTGCCTCTGGACAAGAAGCAATGGGGTGCTGAGTATCTATCTTTTGATGGTCTAAAAGCCAATAATTGGTCTTCCCGACTCAGGGTGTTCTTTGCTTGCTACATGTTCATCCTTCAGCATCATTTGGCTCTTAGTCATGATGTCACACCCATCTGTACAAGTATCTTGGACATTCAATTTAGGTGTTAAATGAAGAATGAATGAACATGAAAGCAACGAAGTTCAGCCAGATGCCTCTCTCATTCAGTAAACCAAGACAAGTAGTCATTTCCCATTACTTCTTTTGGAGAGCTTATATATCCGACAGCCCAACTTTCACAGTTAGGTCCCCAGTTGCAAGGGTGATAGCTTTGCTTCATTTTTAATGAATGTCTCTTCGAGCTGTTGATAGAACTCATCAACTGCATCTTTGTCATCGGCTATCGTAGGAGTGTTAATCTGTATGATCGACATATTGACTGGATTGGCTAGAAAAAGAACTGTAATGATTTTATTGCTGATTGGATTACATCCAAGCATATACTTTGATCTCCTCTTGGATATGACAAACACAATGCAAGTTTCTTCTAATTTTTCTGAGCTTAAGCAGCACCCTGAGTAGCTGTTCATCATCCTAGAATGACACCTATTATTCCACTGCAGTGCTGAGTCTATATTTATCGACTTCAGATTTTTGCAGTTCTTTTGTCACAATAATGCGCTTTTTTTCCCCACGCATTTCATGTTCCTACATTAACGCTTGGTCTGCAGAAGACTGGTCATATAACTGCCAGGGATTGTCTTCCTAGAGGCTTGGTAGAGCCACAAATACTCTATATGACCAATGACTCTGTATGACCAAATACTCTATAGGAACCTCTTCTGAGGTGTAGTGTCTTGCATTCTATCATGGGAGAAAGACAAGAGGATGGATCTGCTGGCCATTGCTCTGCCACGCTCTTTTTCTAACCCAGTACCCTCTCCAGTTGTCATCCACCCAGTCATGCACATCTTCTGACGTTTTTCAATTTACCTGTACCATGGTCAGCATTTGGAGATTGCATACTCTACTGATCCTGCAAGTAATGAACTCCTCATCTGACAAGAGTCAGGTGACTTGGTGAATATTTGATCCACAAAAAAGAGTGATGAAAGTGGAAGTACAAAAGGGATGAAAACACAGGTTTGGGAACTGATGGAGTGGGTCACAGAAGTCGGAGGAAGTACAGAGCATTTGAAAACCAAAGGGAGAGTTTGAATATTTAACAAGTTACTTTAAGGAATGCATGTAGTAAGTGTTGCTTATCTGTAAGTGGGAGTTGGGTGAGCACTGTAAAACCTCCAAAATGTAGCAGATCTGGTTGACGCTCCTATGGTCAATCTTCTTTTGCATCTCATAACATTTTATATTTATATTTCATCTGGAAACAGAGCAAATGTCAAATTACTTTAAACCAGAACTCTATTAAAACTGAAGCTATGACTCAAGTTCATTTTTAAACTGATTCCATGCTTGTTAGAGCATGTTTCTCTTTTGAAGGTACTCCTTTGCTACAGAGCACAAAATGGCAGCTTAAGGAAAAAGGACAAAAGCCAAAACAACTTCCTATTCTTTCTTGAACACTTACATAATATTTATATCTGTTTTTCTGAGCTGAAATAAATTTTACTTCTAGGGGCAAACGTGTCACTCATGTTCCACTAGATCGTTTTGCTTTTCTGGGGTGCAAGTCAAAGCAGAATTTGGGATATTTCTGTGTTCTCTTTGTAATTTCACATTATATTCCTCAGTGGCTTTCCTAGCTTCATCTTCAGGACTTCTCTCGTATTCATTTTTTTAAATAATTTTTTTTCTTCCTTCAGATATCTGTGGATATGACCTTGCAGAAAAAACATGGTGGTGTCAATACTTTCAGTCTGCTCTGTAATTTCTTCCATCAATCCCTCTTCATGAGAAAAAGAGACAAATGAATGGCAGGGTCGAAGGCTGCTGTTTATTGATCATTATGAGATGTCATTAGGACAGATTGCTTTTTTTTCTGTTTATCTGAACACATTAGAATTTCTCTCTTAAGGATTTGTTGACTCTAAGCTGTGATGCAGATACTTTAGGAAACTATACATATCACCAGAAAAAGACTCTTCTGACTGAGCCCACCCAGTGGTCTAACTCTCTCTCACACATCTCAGGTTCAGCAGCTGCCTAGAGGCTCTCCATATGATCATAGAAACCTTTAGATGATGACAAAGCCATTGCAATGTGAATTTGGACCTAGTGCTGGCAATGAAAGTAGTATTTGTTTAGTCTGTTCACTTCAGGTTCTTCATGTATTTCTCTCCAGAGCAATCCTGTAATGCAAGAAGTCCCATTGATTTAAATGGACTCTTGCTTGGAAAGGCTGCACATGAGATTTGAAAAGTAAAAAATTGTTACATCTAATCTTCTCTCAGAAGAATTTCATAGATTTATGTAGCCACATGTTTAAACCGCTTAGAATGATATCCTGATACTCTGGAAAAATATTTTCAATATGTACAACATAAATCCATAACCTTTACCTCATATTTGTGAAATGTAGAAAAAAGGAACTATTTTTTTCCTTCTAATTTTTGCATTATAGTAGGCAATTATGATCTTTTATAGACAGATACTCACCCATAGTTACAATAAATCATTATAATTTTTATTACCAGCAATTAAAATACAACAGCAGTGTATTTTATTTCAGATGCACTTCATTCTTCTCAGGGTCTACATGCTTGTAGTTGCAGTATCATAAAAATCAATATGAAGTAAACAGAAATGCAAAAATATGAATGAGGATCAGTGAAGAACTCAGGGAAACACCTTGTCTGGATCTTATCTCAGGAAAGTTTAAGTGTAGCTGCAGCACTGTCAAATCTTATAGAAGTCATGTTGCATAGCCATGCTATTATGCGCTTTATCATTTTTGTTAAACTGTGGGTTTGGTTTTTTTAATTACTCATGAGAATATGGAGAAGAGACAGCTAGCAAAAGGAAGTCAGGATAGCCATTTTATTTAGAATCTAAAGATTTTTTAAGTTGGCCTGATGACAACTCACATGTTCTCATTGTTTGGGAAGCCTGTATAAAAGATACAGTGACCAAATCCATACTGCCAGCATGAAGTATGGTGCTGACCTACATAGTCCCTTGGCCATTATTTCATTTCTGGTGTGGACAACTGACTACAATCCATACTTGTATGAAATATTAGGGCTGCTGTATCTGCAGAAGCAGAGATCACAACTTTCTCTTTGCCTGTAGCTATTGCAGCTCATAACTGGTATATTCTGGTGCACCAGTAAGGAAAGATCTTCATCTACCTTTACCCATACATCTGTACTATTCCTGACTTCAGCTGCACAGACGCTACGCAGGATATAAGTGACACATTATGCTGGCCTTTTGACTAAAAGTCATTTTCTGCCCAGGGGAAATGCAAGCACTAGGAAAGTAATCCATAACACAGTGTCTTGATCAAAGTAAATAAGCACATTCGGGCTTTTCAAGCCATTCCTAAGAAAGCAAGGATGATTTAGCTGCAATGATAGCAGGAGTTGGTGCAGAAGGTGTGGTTCCCTGTTTTGCCACACAGTTCTGGTATGACTTTGAGCAGTGAAGGAATTACAGAGCTTAGGCTAGGAAAGAGCTCATGAGGTTATTAAGTCCATCTATCTGCCCTGAGGCAGGATCAGCTGCATCTCTGCCAAGGTTTGTCTAAATGCTCTTAAAAAACATTCAGTGACTGGGGCTCTAAAACCTCTAGGCAGCCTATTTCTGTGATTAATTCATCCTTATCTTTAGGAAGATTTTTTTTTCTCCTGATGTCTAGCTTAAACCTCCTTTACTACAACTTCAGCCTGTTACTTTTGTCTTATCCACCATGGACTCAGAAATATTTTCCTACTTTTGCAGCAAGTTATTCAGCATTTGAAAAATGCCAGTGAGTCTCCACTCTTCTCACCTCAAGTCTAAGCAGTATGTAAACAGTTTAGGTGTGTCAACCCACGCTTCAGAAATTACTTAGCTGGGTGGTATACCGCACATATCCCTTTGCCAAAAGGAGTGTTCAGACCTACAAAGCCATTGTTAGTATCAGACATTGTACTTCTAGGAACAGGACTGTTGCAATTAGCAACTTCCACCAACAGCCTTTTCAGTAGTCTTTTCATTAACAGCTTCAGCTAGAACACAATGTTTTAGTATTTAAAAGTCAGCCAACTCAGGTGTTTACCACTGATATGCAACAGGGACAAATGGCCAAGTGCCAAAAGGACTATTTAAATGTCAGATTATGCTTATAAGATTTGCCTAAGCAACAAAGTTCCAGAAAAAACATCCAGAGACTCCTAAGTACCAGTTTGTGGAAGCCCACCAGGAAATCTGCATATTGAAGTATTTTAAGAAACATGAAGAGCTTGTGGGGGTAGCAAGTTCAGAATAAGGCTTCACTGTATTCAAGTGGGCTGGAGAATAAGAAAACTGAACATGGTAACTGCTTTCTAAATACTGACAAAAGAGATTTATTCTAATGGATTTTCCAATGAACAATCTTGAAGTTCTTACCCACAATTTACAGTTACCCAGACTCCAAGTTTCAATGAGATCTCTACAGAAGGAATAAGGATTTTCATGTACAACTTATGCTTGCACACGTGAAACATACCTCATGCCAGGAGGACACAAACTGTTAAGAGGAAAGTATGGTCCAATGTAAAACAGTAAACAGAGGCACCGATAACCAGAAGGCTGCCTGATAACTCAGCAGAGTTGTGTTCCTCTGTACTTTCTACGAGTAAAGATCCTTCTCCTCTCAACCTCCAGGGACAACTGTTCTTTCAAGAAGAGAATTCGGAATAATAACAAATGTATTCAAGTAGAAGTGAAGGGAGGAGTGCAAGAGGGAAATGATTCATTACCATAACTGAAGTAGAAGAATAACCCATTCATAATACGCAAGGTCATCTGTTGTTCTGTGTCATTGTGCTAATGAATCACCGTTTGTTTATACACTGGGAGTAGTACCTTACCAGTACAGAGAGGAAACAGAGACTATTTGCAACAGGGATTATGCCAGTAATTTTAGTGAAAACTTCTAATTCCAAAACACCTGGCTGAAGAAAGGTCTGTATTCATACCTAAACCTGCAGAGACTTCCCCACTTCTTTGGGCTGTGTGAGATTTAAACATATTTGTCTCAGTGCCAGACCTGTGGCCATCTGATCTGAAGCAGAATCTGACAGTGTAGACACTGATGTATTATGAACTGCCAAAAGTACAAACTAGGGAGCACAATGTTTGTGCTTCTTCTACAGCTAGAGTGTTCATTAGCGGTTTTGAGGAGAAGAGGAACGGAAAGGGTCTGCTCAGTGACAAGGAATAACTTTACTGGCAATATGACTAATTTATGCTTTAATTTTCCATCTAAAGGTCTTAAAAAATAAGTTACCTCAACTATAAGCCATTTATTCCAATAACTCTTAATTTGGATATTTAGGAATTTTTCAGTATGTTCCAAGTGTTGCCAAAGAATCTGAGAAGAGAGAATGTCTTAGCTTAAATTCCCAAGAGGTGATCTCTTGATTTGACTAGACTAACGCGAGGCGCTGGTCTCTGAAGAGGACTGTTTTCTGAGTTGGTTTGTGGATAAGAAAACCTAAAGATCATATGAAATCCTATGATTTGACTAAACAAGTGCTGAATTCCAGTTAAAGCCTAAGTGACAAAAGAAAAATCAATAAAGTTTAGGAATATTTTTCTAATAAAACCTATTTTTATTCCCCAACATGGTAGATCTCTCAAATTTTTTAATTTTTTTTTCCCTTGATTCACATGATTTGAGAATTCCTCGGTGCCAAATTCTGAGGTCTGAATGCAGTTCTTTGAGCTGAGCACATTCTTGAGAATCACTGTGGGATCGGGATGTAACCTGTCTTGGATGAGCTGGTTGCAATGTTCAATCATAATCATCACAGGCCAGATTTTGTCAGCCTTCCTCAACTGATAACTCTTGCAATAAATGCTCGACTGGCTCAGAACTACATAGGTAAAGGTGGCAGAATTTCAACCTTTGCTTTAGGAACCCATTTTCAATCATGGTCAGTATATTTGGGAACCCCTTGCCTAAAAGGATACAATGGTATCCTGTAGGGGCTTTAGGGGCTTGACATCTCTGAGATTCTTAGATTCTTGCAGCATTTAAAGACCCAAAAAAATGTATGATTTAAATACATTTTTTATGGTTTGGAAGGAAAAGCCTTCTTTACTAACCTGATATATGAAGCACAAAGTAATCCTACCCCCAGACATAAACTGTAGAAACTCCAAAGGTTGGAAAGATTAATAATTACACATTTACAGGAGAATTACAATCAATGGCATTGCAAAATGCCTTTTTTTCCAACTCTGTCACAGGAGTCCACTACATGGATGCTTATCCTAACCTTATCTGAAAAACTATAAACAGAACCGGTGAAAACAGGAGACTGGATTCGTTCAAGGACTTTCATGTACTTCTCCTTAGTTACTGTTTAAATACCATGTGATGGATGAGGAGTATGTGCAGAGTGCAGCTTGTATTTTTAACAATTGTTCTGAAGGCTGCAGGGGGTCACTTACATGCTTCATGCAGCACAACCACAGGCCTCCCACTGTATTTCGCTTCCTGACGTGCAGAACTAATGCAAGATTCAACAATACATTCCTTCAGACCTCTACTGATTTTCAGAGGAAAAAAACCACCCAGGAAACAACTTCTGTACAGATTCTCACACCCGTGTGAAAACTGAACAACACAGGTGGTACCGCAATACTTCAACTTTCAATGCCAGATCTATGAGCAATGGGCAAGTAACTACCCTAGAAGGAACAGAGTAGAGATGGGAATGAGACAGTTATGTCATTTGCTACTCTGCGGAGCCACGTACCCCTGGAAAGAGCCGGGCGCTGTCCTTCTGTCTGTACCTGATCAATGCTCCACAGCCCTTCAGACCTGCTCGTTGTTGCAAAGGATCAAGCTTATGTTATGGCCCAGCTTTCCATGTGACCTGTAAGCCCTAGATTTGCTTCATTACTCCTTCCTCTAAATCTCTGGGAAATGTGAAGGGAGACAACTCCCAGGCTCATGGTGATCAAGTCAAACATCCTGTTACAGGAAAAAGCATGTAAGATATTGTACCCAATTAAAGACATAAAAGAGCCAACCAACAACAACAAAAAATGGCACCCAGGATTCACACCCAGGGAAAGTTTTAGATATATCAGTACATCCATTAAACTATAGTTCTTGTTATGAATTAAAAAAGAAAGAGTATGATTTAGGGAATGGTAGGAATAGAGATAATGAGGGAGCTAAAACAGATGAAAAACATTTTAATGTTACCTTCAGGGGAGAAACAGAACAGAAGTTTTAATAGTTCCACAGTAGGCAAATGGTTAAATTATTACTACTAGACCCTTTCTCTAGTTGTAAATTTATTCAAAGAGAATAACAACATTTTCATTTATTTTTTTCCCCTAAAATTGTTGGGGAAGTTATTTGGTATGCACTTCGCACATAAGTAGAAGACAAGTGGTTGTGCTGGTAGCTTAAAGTTTTGATGCTTAAATATATTAGCTACTTCATAATTTTATAAACTTACTTATAGAGTTTCCCCTAAGTTTAAACACTTGCTTTACTTCGTTATAGCTGTGGACTAATAACTTTTATAAATAGCTCAAAGCAGCTTTGCCTTCCTTTTCTTTTGTTTGTTTGTTTCCCTGTTAGACTGTCTATGCTACAAGATGATTGCAAAAATCGGTTTAGAGTGTAAAGGAAGAAACACACTACAATGTCTTCATCTTCTAATTCATGGAAAGATGGGGAAGAAAATAGAAAAGACAGTATAACAAAAATGACCTTATCTGGATAAAAAATGAGTTGTTGATAAAGATTTGGAACAACCTGGCTAAACTCTATGGGCTTGATATGTCAGCTCTGCACAATACCATTAGAAAATTATAAGAGGAAGAACAGGTTACACTCAAACATTACAAGTGACAAATTAGGCAGCCTTCTATGATGGGGTTACAGTGCTGGTGGCTAAGGGAAGAACATCCAGTGGAAGGTGCCCCTGCGCATGGCAGCGGGGTTGGAACCAGATGATCTTTAAGGTCCCTTCCGACCCAAACCATTCTATGATTCTGTGATTAATATTCTACAAGGCAAAAGGAGTCTTCCCCTCTTCGCAGAAATTCCAAGGGACTATTCTAAACCTCAAGTATTTAGCCTTCTGCTTCTTTCCAGGATCTACTTAATCATAAATATACTAAGTTCTACCATCAGCATGGCTTGGGCTAGCCACAAAAAGTAAGCCCTATGTCTTGAACACTAGAAAATATCACTAAGTCTTGTAACTGTAGTCGAACCCTATCTTTTCACATGAGCTAGCCATTATACTGCATATGTTACACACACTAAAGCAGTTCATTAAATAAGTCAATCAAACGAGGTAATCAAAAAAGGTAAAGAAGCATGAGAAAAATATGGGGACCGTCTTCCCTGTACTTTCTGAACCCACCCAAAAGCTGGTGAAGACTCGATTTCTTTTGGGGTAGAACAATTCCATAATCTTCCTGCCAGGCCAATGAGAAAGCTACAAAATTAAGTCTATACTAATAAAATAAGCAGTGCCAGAGTATATTTTCAAGCTTGGCACTCTCCCATCTCTACAGCTGAATTGCTAAAACTGTCCCTGGCATGGATTTGTCCTGTACCAACTTGTGCTCTTCTAAGCATTTCCAGGGATTTTTAAGGTGTTAGCACAGCCTCAAAGCCACTTCCAGTAACAATTTAGACAGAATGCCAAATATAGATATGGCCTATACGGGGCATACACACCAGTATGCACCTTATGGCTCTCTTCAGACCACAGGCACAAGCAGCTAGCAAAGCATACAGAAAGACTAGGGCATCAGCACAAACATAAACTGGCCATCCCATCATATAGTGGGCCACAGACACCTAAGTATATAATTATAGACGTGTTAATTCCTCTTGGCCATTCTTGCAGAACACCATGGGCATACATAATATCCATTCCAGGCAATGGTGTTCCACCTTTCCTTGACATGTGCGATGCAAGGCAGTTATTAGGACATGTATGCAAGTTTTATAAAGGACTGTGCCAGAGTTCACTGAATGAAACTCCACCATTAAGTGTCTTAGAGTAACGCACATCTGAAAGTCACTGAACTGCAAGATAATAATGCTTAGTAGGCCAGTGAAGCATAAATACACACATTGTTAAAATTAGTTTCTTTTAAATAGGACAAATAAATATGCAGTTCTTATAAAGAATTCACCTACTGATTTGAAGAAAAAGATCTGTTCAAATGTAACTTGATTAAAAGGGATTATCTTGAATTTCAGTGTATTACAGAATAATTCTATTAAAGAGCTGAATTCCTCATTTTTCCCCCTACTAGGGATGTTAATCAGTTCCTTGATGTGATAGTAGTTGCATTTAACCTGAAAGGAGATGGATTCAGTCATGCATACATGAATAACGCTGTTAAAACATCAACAACAGAACAGAAAATCTACTATCTAGATTTTAACTGGACTACACAACTAACGAAGGCCATGTTTTGAAATTCAGAGCCCTAAAATGTCAATAATCACATCAAGTCTATGACGAACAAAAAAACAGTAAGTGCAAAGGATGACACTCTTAATCTGTATTTAATTGAAAGGGGGAAAAAAGAATATACACAGTACTCTTTATTACAATTTAGCCTATACTGTAAAGATTTTCAGAAGCACAGCTGTCTATTCCAAGCAAATCAAGTGGCATTTAAGCAACCTGAACTTTATATAATCAGAGCTGCGAACATTCCACAAATTAACAGATGTTAATTTTACCGGTATTTTACTCCTTAGTACAGACTTACACTTTGGAATTAGACCTCTCTCTTCACAAAGGCTTTGATTTGCTTTGACACAAGGGATATTATGAGAAGGGGTTAACTGTACCCTGATGTGTTAAAGATTCAGAGGATGACTCTGACCTCACTGGCTGATGGAATACAGTTGATACCACTGGGGACTAGTGAACTCAATCCCACCATTTCCTTCCGCCCTGTTGTCTTCTTGATTATGCAGGGCAGAAAATGTTTTTCAAAGGAAGAAGAGCAGAGTGCAGTTCTCATAGAGGTCCAGTATTCCCCATGTACTTCTGGTTTATATGCACTAGGTGGAAAGTGATTCAGAAATTATCATCTGCAGTGCAATAAACTGTCTTTGAGAAGACCTTGCCACCTCTCATTCTAACAATAAGTCAAGGAGTGGAAAGGCCATCAGCACTTCCAAACAGCCAATTTTACCTGGCAGCTCTGCAAATACAATTTGTTGCTGCTAACTCTAAAACAAACAAACAAACCAACCGTCCCAGAAAACATATTTGGGAGTGGGAGGGCACCAGAAAAAGATATTATCCAAAATAAGTGACAAACAATTCTGTGTTAATCTATTTGGTTGATTTAGTCAAGTTTCCCAACCACTAGAGTGAGGTTTGAGGATCAATATAAAGATATCTTTTGCCATGTTAGATGCTTTAGGATATCGATTCTCCCTTAGCCTCTAGCTGTCATTCCAGAAGGGTATAGAGCCCTTGTAGAGTTTGTGACATAACCAACAAGCTTTGTGTCATCCATCCAAATGCATAAAATGGCACTAGGTGCCTTGGTTTAAGTATCTGCACACAGATGAATTACCTAAACTTTGAGGTATTTGAAGTGGTTTTCGGTGGTGCCAAACTGGATTTGTTACAATTCAGATCAAATTAGGTGCACCACCCTTTTTCAGTGATGAATAGATGGCTGAACTAGAACGTTTTCCCCAAGAAGTCTTCTTTTTCCTCTCTCTTCATTACAGCTCATTATTACAAGAAGGTTGTTACAGAGGCCAAACATTTGTCCTGAAGACGTTACAGAAGGCTGTCATATCTTTTTGCAGAAAATACCCTGATACACACACACCCCCACTTCACTCCATCAATAAGTTTCGTCCTTCTTCATGTCATGGCTAGAGGCGGCTTGGGACACCCTGGACACAGAGTCAGGTTTTGTTTTGGTTTAGTTTTGGTTTTGTTTTTTTTTAAAGATCAACAGTAAGATTTTAGATTTTATTGTCTTCATGTACACTGGAAACCAGAACCCCAAATGCTGGGCAGTCTGCTCAGTGACAAATAATCCATCTTCCGGATGTGGCATGAGTTACTGAGGTTTCATAGTTTAATTGCTATGATAGTATAATCATACAACTAGAAATCAATGCCGCAGCCTAGGAATTAAAAATATATTGATGGGAACTGTTTTGAAAGAACTAGCTTAACAGATTGAAGATAGTTTTATTTGCTATTACTAATAGGTCCCTACTGACTCTGTGTATCCAAAGTCAAAACCTTTGAAAACATAGCCCCTCACCTGACTAGTCAAGCAGCAGAACAGAACTGCAATCTGTTTGCCATAGCCTGCCCTCAGTCAATTTACAATTACAGAGTGTGTAGTTTGTCTCATTCTAGTTTAACATTTTAATCCAGAAATACACCAAATCTTTAAAGTCAGAGAATTCTGTCTGGGCTATTAAATCAGTAGCCTAGATGAATAAAACTAAGAGTGGGTAATACACCCCTTATTTAAATAATCCCAAGTTCTCTCTCTCTTTGGCTGAATAGAGATTCAATATTTCAGTGCACAATCATGTGTGCCCCAAATACTTAACTCAATAGCAAATGCTTCAAGATTTCTATCTCCTAGATTGTATCACAGTGCTACTGTAAGACAGTTTTCCTTAATTACAACAAACTACTAAGACTGACTTACACTGCTATGGAAAAGACAATGCATTAGGGCTTGAATTTCCTTCCCCTTAAACTCTGACCATGGTTCTTGGTAGGCAACATTGGGCCCTTTTGAGCACCAAGGGCTGTGTCTCTGAGGTTTAAAGGAAATGGAAAATCAGTCCTCCTGGATCACACACTTTGGCTCAGGCAGTCAGCTTGCACCAACCTTAGCTGAGCTAGAATCACTGCTTCCAAGAGGACATTTGATTTTGTCTCCTGAACTCCCGCAGCTGCTAACACCAACAGGACCCACACTGGAGATCACTAGGCTAGGTATCTGTTTCGTACCAGTGCTGTCATTTGGTTACATGCTGTAAAACATGCAAGCAAGAGAATAAGCCAAAACCTTTTGCTGGAGGCACAGTTGCTGGGGAAACCATCTTCTCTCTGTATTCAGTACTTCAATAACCCTTTACCTCCAGTAAAACAAACAAACAAACCATGGTCAATTTGCCTAGGAGCATGCATAGCATTAATGCCATTTTTTTTGTCTTGCACATCCAAGGAAACTACTTTTCCTTTACAGGTTGTACTGGTTGATATGCCTATTTTCTATCTGTAATTGCATCCCCACACTTATTTTTGAACACAGACATAAACCAAATACATACAGTCTAATGCCATGTGTCCACACATTCATACTAGTTTGCTTCAGAAAGGGTAAGCTGTGGAGTTTGTTTTAGCTATTACAACAGAAAAGCCTGTGTAGCTGTAAGAACTGGTGAAGTGAGTGAGGAAGTAGAAGCATCAGAAGGAACTTGACAGATTAAAATGGAAATGGCCTCCCTAAAAAACCTCTTGCAGCCCGATCGCCCCTGTCTTAGGGGTCTGCTTTTTAATGTTGGTCTCAGCAACTCTGGAGGTATTGTCATTTAAGAAACACTAACCTTTCCTCTAGCCTCAGCCAGTCTCAATTGCTTTAAATTGCACTGAACAAAATAGGTCAGGTTCAAGCCTGCAAGAAACTGTCACACCTTTGAAAATTTTTCAGAGGTCCCCATACTTACGTCTGTAAGGCTGTTTGGCCTGACTGAATCCTCTGCAAGATCAGGCTCTGTTTTGCATTTCCTTACTGCATGAGCTTAACTGTATCTTCATATGATCTGAATTTTATCTTCATATTATAATAGAATTGGGGTATTTATTTGAAATTATTTATTATTCTTTAACACTGCACAAGCACTACCCTGTTTATTTACAATGGTTACTGTTATCAGGTTCTTGAAAGCCACAGAACATAAAAAAAATCTTCCTAATCTAGCAGATTTTGAGTAACCTCTGTCAGCAAGCATCACGACCTCAGAGTAGGATGTATCTATATACTTATCGCAGTGAACGAAGACTTTTATAAACGTGCTTAACAATTCTTGTCCTGATTTTGCAAACTGCAATTATTGCTCAGCTTAAATGCACGTGAATTTCTCTGGTAGGTTTAACACCAATACTTCTTTGTAATTGTAAACAGTTGGGTTATTATTTCGTGCCCTCTCCTGAACTTATCTTTTGGAAATTATTTTGGCAAAAAAAAGCACAACAAAACCTCATCCCAAATACAGATATCGAGAACAAGAGGAGTGCAAGCTGAAATAATTTGATTTACAGTAATAACTGACTGGAGCTACCCACTACTTGTTTTAACTACAAATCATTATACAGAACAACCATCAGTTACGCAACTTGAGATGAAGCCCATTTTTCCTGATATATAAAACAGACATAAATGACCAAAATGAATGATGAGTTCGTTAATTAAAACAGTGGCAGAATTCCAGTAGGACTACTTTATGAAGTTTATTATAATACAAGTTGGTTTGAGCCTAATAATGAATGGTAAATTACCACATATTTTTACCAGTTTGCAGAAAGGATGCTTTTAAATTCTTCCCCTTTAATAACAGAACATGAAAAAGTTCTTCCTAGTTCAATTTAGTCTTTCTTACTTCATTTCGGTCCTCTTTTTTTGTGAAATATTAACCAAGACACTTAAAGTTATATCCAAGGAACTATTCCTTTCTGTTTCTTCCAGGATGAAATTGTGCATTGCATGCTAGTCTCTCTAACATTATGCAAGAGTTTGTACATAGGATTACTGCAGTGCATGGAAAGAATACTGCAACAAGACCTAATAGGCTGCCTCTTACCCAGCTGTCTCTTTACAGTTTGCGTGTACTGCAGTAAAGGCTCAGTACCTTCAGCCATTCAGGAACTGCCCAGCTATGCAAAAAACAAAGCACATTTAGCATGTTTGGAGCAAATTAATATTGCAAATCTCATTTTGCCAAACAGAGCAAGAAGACAAGGGAACCAAGGCCTAGCTAGGCTGCATTTTTAATTACCTTCACAAACCTGGAATTATAACCACTAATTGTGACCAAAGAACTATCCTGCATGACTAACTGCAATGAATATGATTATTCTCCTATAATTTGGACCCTTCATAATGTTTCTGACTATCTCTGAGGCTGTTCTTTGCACAAGTGCTTGGGAAATGGGAGGAAGACCTTCATGCCAGCCATGAGGAGTGCAGACTCCCATTCCACATCTCCCTGAGGCAAGGGGAGGTCCTCCCCAATGCTTTGTCTAGCAGGAAAATGGCACCTCTCCACAACCTTCTGTACAATGCACCCAGTTTGCACCATCACCTCCTCAACATAGCTTGACACTTTGCCAGGACCTGGGTTACTGAGAGAAAAACCACTAAAGCCATCCAAAAAACTTGAGCTAATGAAAACATCTCATTCCTTACTCTCAAACGTTTCCAGCATGAGCCCAAGGAGAAGATCCCATAATCAATCCCACCCCAGCCAAACAAGAGATAAGAACAGGCTTCCATTGCAAAACAACACTTAGATATCCAGGCTTACAAACCCTTCCCTCACATGCACGAGGCCACAGCATTATTTTCTGGCAATATTCCCCCATAGGGTTCCCAGATTCATGAGGCGGTTGAGCATATCCAGGAAGGCATCCTTTTTACAGAAAGGCTTCTTTTTCTTGCTAGCCCATGCTGCTGTCTCTTGCATAAGCAGTCTTACAGATTTATACACCAACCTGAGGTGCTGTCAGATCTTTGGTTTTATTTCTTCATTAGAAAACTTCTATACCGCTTCAGAAACTCTGTTTTGTCCTTACCTTCTCATTTGTTCTCTGGAGGAAAGTATCTGTTCCCTGTAGGATTATGCTCTTTATACAATTTATTTGACCTGCAAGGTGAGCATGCTCCACAGACTACCCCTTGCAGGCTAACACACCCTTCGTATTTTGTCTAAAAGCCACATAACACCCCCATTGTACCTTGTTTTGTTTTTCTCTCCCAATCTAAGGCTCCTCTAAGTGTTTTCTTAATCCTTTTAAAAACTCTTGCTAAATTACTTGTGCTAATCAAGTGATCTAATTGCTGACAGAGAATGAGGTGGTCTCCAGGCTAGCTTATCAAATGCTGATCTTGCACATATACTAAAACTTCTAACTGGGAGCCAAGACACCTGCTGACAGGTGGTAACTCCTCCAGGATCTGCTCTCCTGTGACCTGCTGAGTTGTTTTCTTGGCTTATTCATTTATTTCCTAAAGAAAGAAATAGGATCCTTCATAACTTTTGCTTGTTAAGCCTGGCTCTTGCTCTCTGTGGCTTTGGCCAGGAACCATGTGGTTGGAGGATTTATATGAAGTGAAAAGGTTGCGATTCTAGTAAGAAATCCACATGACCCATCAGCAGTGATTTATTGGTCTCTACAATGACCTACAAATATGTTGAATAGTTATATTCTTGCAGTCAGTGCTTAACATTTGAAAACAACACTTTTTCAGGTGATGCAAAAATGCCTTCACATCAGTGCAGCGGGGAAAAAGATTTTCAATAATGATTATTGATTTGTGTAAGACGTGCACTGTAAGGCTATTATGATGAGTCCTGACAAAGTATTGTCTGCCTGATACTTCTACTCAAATTTTTAGGCTTTTATTGGCATTACTGCAAGTCCATTGCTTAAATTAATACGCTCCTAGGGCATATCATTCATAAAATTAAGCTGCCTACTGTGGGCATACAGCTGTCATAATTAGAGAGCTTTTATGTTACATTCCTTTACAACTACCTGGATACTTACTATCCCTGTTGCCACGTCCAAGTGTTTTCCAGGCAGTATTCAATGCCCCTTTCAGAATGGAAGGAGAGAGTAGACATCACAGAAAGATGAAGGAGAAAGAGGGTTATATACCAAAAGAAAGAGATACAGTTGTCTAGAGTGCATAAGCGGAATTTAGGAGGATGTGGCCAAAACCACAGTCCTGAAACGTAGCTGTCTGTCAACAAACTCCAGAGGTTTTGACCTTTCAGTGTTGTCAGTGCCAAAAGTTCTCTTCTATGAATAGGCCAAAGCCCATCATCACCGCATGGTAAATACTTTTTCAGCCTTCTCTCCCACCTTTGTCTCATTGTGTGTTGGAAATTTGGTGGTTGTCTCCTACGTTCTTGAACATACCTGATATGCTCGTCAGATGCCCCCTTCTCCTAAGCGTGCCCTGACCACCATACTACTGACAGCTCCTGGCACTTGTACAGTTGACTGCTTTCTGCATGGCGCCACATCTTCAAGATACAGAGGAAGAAAAAGAATACAGAACAAACACAATCCGGCAGCAGTTACAGGCCCAGTCCCTGCTCAAAGGACCAATTCTGCAGTTTTCTATTAAATATTCATTAAACAATACAGAATTCTGGGTAGAGGGACTAGAGCCCAGGTCTGCCTCTCCTTTCCCTATAATAAACACTGCTCTACCTATTAGGCAGCACTTTTCCTTCCTGTCATACAATGTTAATTCAAGGAAGGATGAAGTCCTGGATATAGTAGAGGGCAGAGCAAACAAGCAGTAAAACACTCTGACAGCAATTCTTTTTGGTAAATCATGTAAGTCTGGAGCTGCCACACAGCAACTCAGAAATACTCTCAACCAAGCTGCTTAACCAAGAGTTCTCCCATGCCACCCCAGAGGCTGTGCAGCAATCAGGAGTCCTTCTCCCTGTGCCAGTTACAGTGACCAACCGATGCTGTTACGTTACTGGGAAAATACTATTGGATCAGCACAGCGTAGCATTTATATCCCTTTCTCATGCCTGCTCTTACATCCCCAAATAGCCCACATTCCTAATGAATCAGAACATAAGAGTCAGGAAAATAACCTTTCACAATGCAGCATAAAACACAAAATCTAATGTTCTAATAAAAATACATTAACTTTCACTTTTTCATGCTCTTCTGTTAATAAAGTCCACACAGAAAACTTGCTTATCTGTTTCAGCTCCACTACAACTGCTAAATTCATGCAGTAATGCGAGTGCTCTGTCTTCCAGCTTTTCAGTGCATAACACGGACTTTTCATAAGATAAAAGCAATTAAAAAAGAAACCAGTGCATGAAACTAGCTTCAAAACTGTCTCAGTTCTCCTGTTGTTCCTGATGGTTTTGATGTGACTTCCCCTGCTTTCTTCTTTCTAACATCTCTGTTCACAGAGTGAAGAGCTATGGCCACACACAGGGTTTCCTTAAGAAAGGTTTCTACATAGTATAGCTAAGGGGAGAGTTTTCCTTCTGTATAAATTGTATACAGGCTTTTTAATCTCCACTGAGAATTACTTTTATATTAGATTATCAAAGAAGACATGCCCACTCTACCTGGACTCTGATTTGAATTTGATTTGTGTTGCAAGAGCAGTAAAGTAAGTTACTGCACCTAGCTGAGCTGGAGGAATTGATAGAATTCACTCTCATAAACAGATACAGTCCTTCACGGAGATCTCTTTCTTTCTGCTAGCATGAGGAAGAGACTTTAAAATTTACTGGAAATGTTCACTTTTGAATTGATTAAGATCCATGGACCATATTCAGATTCCTATAGTTTCGCTGTGGCAAACCAGCTCATTTTTCTATGAGATGAGATTTTGTGGACCTAGGAGCTACAAACAGAACTACAGGTGGTCCCTAGCTGAATAGTTTTCTGGAATTCACAGCCAGTTTCTTTGAACCTTTCGAATAATGTAGTAAATATATTAGATTTTACTTTTCCCAACAGACTTTTAAATGCCAGGAGATCTGTTATTGTGAGAATGTAAATCTCACTGAGGAAGTTTGGGATCTATCCAGAAGCTGCTGAAATTGGTGGAAGGCACCTGAATGAGTTTGACATGCAGATCAGACTTCATATTGGGTATAGGAACATGTTGATGAACATCACGGAAGATGATCCTTTGCTACACAGAGTTGTTTCCTCCTTTGTTTTAAGCAAAGGAGGAGATCAAAAGCTTTTCCTTTATTTTTGACACAGCTGGACACACTGAAGCCTTATTGGCTTCATAGAGTCATCAGTTTCAAAATAGTCAATGAACCAACCAGAGACCTTTTAACATGCTTGGAAACAAAAATTTCTCAGTCAACATACTCTAAAATCTTTAGCAATGTTCAGATCTCATCCTTGTACACCAAAGTTATTTCCCATGCTTAAATATGAATCAAGAGTTTTAAAAACAGTATAGTTCTAGGTCTGTTTAATTCTCTCTGCTTAATTCAAAAGGAGCTATGCAGAATTCTCACAAAACAAACCTAGACACATTACAGCAACATTACAGCATTTACAGACTCAAAGAAAATATATACTCTGTCATGTTTTTTTCCTTAGGATTTCTTTTAAAGAATGTTCCATAAAACCTCAGGATTGCTCAGTCTGGTTTATGGTTGGTTCTTACCTCAATTTGATTAACCACAATCAGAAATTTGGCATCATTTCACCAATGAACTCCTTGAAGTTGTATCAGTGTACACCAAAGCAAAATGTGCTTTCAGATCACTCGTGACAGAAGGTAAGAAATTAAGAGTTGTATGCCCTATACTAGATAATTGCAAAGAGGCAATTGGTGCTTTTTTTTTTTTTTTTCTTTTTTCTTTTCCTTTTGCTTTTCTAGATGACAGAGAGAAGAGGGAAAGATGGTTATAATGGCAAAGGTAGCTGAGTTGTCCTCACACTCACAAAAGTGTAGGCACGCACCATGCAGTGAACTGCCAACTTGTAGGCTCAGGGCTGCTGATCCGGGGTGGCAGGTAACCACTGGGGTGAATTCCACTGAATATGGGCAAAAGTCATAAATTTTGTGCTGCTTTGAAAGAGCTGAAGCCAGTGCAGTGCCTGAGTGCAGCTGTCCCCTAACAGCTGTGTCATGCCCTTGAGTCTGTTCCCCTCCTCTCCCTCCCATGGCAGGCTGAGCATCCCTTCCCAGCAGTGCACTACTACAGACTTCCTTCCACTGGCTGTGCTGGTTACAGCAAAGGCAACAAAAGCATGTGCTTAGTAGGACACTGGAGTAACATAACCAGTTTTACAGAAAGATTAAAAAAAAGGCAACTACAAAATATCTTTCACTAGGTTCAATTGTTTTCCTTGGATCTTGGACTCCTGGCATTTTTTTGGAATAACATGTACGTCTTGCTGTTAAGACTGAATTTCCTTTCTGTTACAACTGCCAATACAGCATTTATAGTTATTAAGAAAGTATCCATTGACACAATTCAGTATGGTAGAGAGTCTGAAACACTGTTGACTTTTATCCTACTACATACAAAGAGTGAAAGTAAATTATGGTAAGAAAAAATAACGACCTATTTTGTAATTCTAAAAACATGAAGGGAGGCGATCTTTTATCTTTTCTGTTCTGAATATGTTAGGTAAGAGCATGATTTACTGCTGATGAAGACCATGGCTACCATAGATGTTAGCAGACACTGGATTAGCCTAAAAAGCAAACAAAAGAAGTAGTTCATAGTTCACATTCAGTCTTTGAACTCTGCTGTTAAAACTTACATAACACAAGATATAAATAACAAAATATTAGAAAATTTGTAGATTATTGTTTTTATTTTGTATTGTATTTACTGTATATAAATATTGTAGAAATATTGTATCGTGTTTATTGTATACAATTATTGTAGAAATGTATAAAATGTAGAAATTGTATATAAATATTGTAGAAATGAAAGCATTCAAGATGGCCTCGTATCTTTATCCTGGTAAATGGTCAATACTGCCATGCTCTGCTTTACAACGCATGTCTTATCTGTACAGCAAACTGTGAACAAGTGAGGGGTCATCCTGGCTCCCACTTGCAGTCCACCCCAAGTAGGAAAGAAGAAAAAGGTCTGCATGTGGTCCACACAGCTCCTGTGCAGAGGAAAAGACAAAAGCTCAAATCCGCTGATGTGAAGTTTAAATGACTAAACTCACTAAACTTTACAGCTTTGTGAGGCATAATAGCAAATGTAAAAGAAGTAAGAACAGCATCTGGAAAGATGGAAACATGAAACAGTGGCAAGATGGTTGTTTCTTTTCAGTCCTGATATCAGTGCCTGAGGATAAAGACTGCTAAAATGAACTTTCCTGGTCTTGTCATATTTGAAAGAAAGAAACCATGCTTGGTTTGCTGGTTAGCAACTAAGATACCAAAATACTTTTAAATGAAATAGGAGTCTTTACTTAGAGACTGCTAGAATGTAACAACAAATTTAAATTTATATTTTTATATTTATGTATATTTACATTTCATACGTAACTTTTTTATATTTCTATGCTTATATAAATTTAGATTGTTAATGATAACCCACATAAATAAAAAGTCAAATATAAGAACTAATCTCTCTGTCAAATTCCTACGGTCTACCTCCCTATTACTAAAAATATTTCTAGACTGGCTAGTGGTAGTTGGCCACCAGAGGGAGCCTGCACAACTTCAAAAATTGCAGAAAGACCGTAAGATTGACAAAAGAAAAAATGGCTATGTTATTTGTATAGAGACTGAAGAGGACAAGTGAAGTCGTCTTCAGGTTCCACAGAAACGTTTCACATAGAACCCAGGCTTCATGCGACATTATTTTGCTGCTTCAGTGTGGAAAAGATAGGAAGCTATTCAAAGTGAATGAAGACATTGAAAAAAGATGCAGTAATCCCATGAGAAAGGGGAGAATAAACAGCTAACTAGTCAGCTTCATATAAACCAAGTAAAATAGGAAAAGAATAATTTATAATGTTAATTCCATCATGTTCCTGTTTCTGTTCTGTCTGTGTAGGGCCTAATCTGCCTACAGCAGAAGACATTTCAGAAAACGAATTCTCTCATTTTGTATAGGCACAAGTAGGGACAATATGGGTATAATGAGTAAGAAACACAGCAACAGACTCTCTGTACTTGCACTTCTCCAAATATTTGACATTGCTTAAACAAATGTCTTTATGAAGGAGAAAAAATATTTCTGATTATTCTAAAAATAAGAAAACTGAACATGCCTTGAGAATAAATTTACAACTTTTACCATCCAGTGGTCAGATTTGCTTCTCTGAAGAAGATCACTGTCCTTTTGGATACTTTGTATTTATAGTCGTAGCATTCTAAACACATTCAGTGATTTCTTCTCAAGCAACCATGTGAAATGCCAAGTTGATGTTTATGAAAGTGGTAAGATTTATGAAACGCTCTTTCAGAACAAATTAGAAATTTCCTGTGATGACTTTATGGGAAAAAGATCAAAGATACATCTCTCTAATAATACTGATGTTGTTATGATGGTAACTGTGTGTTTTCCTGCAGGATGTGGGAATGAAGAAACATCAAAAGGGAAGTGGGGAAAGGGGGCAAGAGACAAAGGATGGAAGGAAAACAAAGGCATATGGCAGGGGGGTCACTCTAGGTAATCAAACTGACCAGAAACTATGTGCAGTGGTAAAAGAAGAAAGCAAAAGGACAATGTGTATGTGAGATGTCTGCATCTTGAATTCAACCTATTACACAACATCCACCAATGAAACTATCAGTGGCTTCTGACACCTCACCAGAGAGGCCTGCTGGCTTCTTGAATTACAACTTCAGTGCCAGTATGACTACTCTTGCTGACTGCAAGAGATGCAGTATGAATAGATGGCCACATATTCCTTCTCTGCTTGTCACAGAGGGCAATTAAGATCATTAGAGGCCTACATCCAGGCTATGATTTCTGCTCAATCCAGTAACAGTTGGATGTATGGCAAAAGTCAAAAGATACATGTCTTGGGCCTGACAATTAGTGGGAACGAAAGTACTGACGTATCCTACAGTCAAGTGTCTTCACTCACACCTTTGACTCCAGCAACTGGTAGGCTACCATAACATTGTGCTTGCTTACACTATTTTTCTAAGTCCTCAAGTCCTTTGTATATCTTTCCCATGTCATGCCACACTTATTGGTTATTGGAAAAAATGCCACAGGACATAAAAAATTGAAAGGTTTGGTTTCTCATTTCTACACTTCTGAAAAAATAGCCACTATGATTGGGCCAGTTTGCCAGTTATGAGTTTCAATCTGTTGGGAAACTATAATTTCAAGCACATTTCTTCCATTTCTCACCACCTACAACAGCATAGATTGGCAGAAGGAGCAGTACAGAGAGCTAAGAAGCATCTATTAAAAAAAAAAAAAAGGTCTGATATTACCACCTACAGGACATCCCTTGCGCAGTGACTAGAACAGCCTCAGCTTAATTGCTTCTGCAACTTTGCCAGTTTGCTGGGTTACTGGAAAATCTCATAGTATTTGATATTTTTTTCTTATGGATCAAGTACTGCAGTCAGTAGAGTCCATAAGAACCTCAGTTTTCACTTCTAAAAACAATGACGCTTCTGCATGGTGCCGTTCTGACTTACCTCTAAGAGCATCCAGGATTAGAAAGTAATTAGAAAAAAATCAAACAGCTCTTGTACATTTTAAGTTTCATGTGATTCTTTGGGGCCAGACACACGCTGTGGGTTTCCTCTCTGCCTGTTTGATTTTCTGATGATCTTCAGTTTTCATTGTTGGAGGTGGTGATGCAGGACTGATACAGCACTGACAGGCACATGGACCATATTTTGCCCAAAGCAAGCCAGGGTTTGGAGCCTCAGAGGGGTGACAAACACCACACAGATGATTTCTTAGACTTTTTCCTTCTGACTCTTCTGTTGGACATTTCAAGTGGCCAAGTTAAAATGGAAGAAAAGCACCCAAAAACTTTGTGGAAAACAAAAGAATGTAGGCACGGGCTTTGCACTGAGCATTTTAGTTGTTGCATCAGAAGACCTTATATTGTTCAGATCAAAGAAAAGATTTGACTCAGACAAGTCAGTGGTATCTTCAGTTCCTACATTCCTAATCCAAGTAATAAAAGTACTCGGAAGGCAGTAAAGGAGGTATTTTAAGGGCCCTAAATCACCTGAATACAAGCCTGTGCCTTTGGGATCTGACATCATGGCCACTTTGCAGTGAGGCATTCATCTCTCTTCACCCAAATGCTTCTTTGCACATTTAGTATGTTTTACAGGGTCCTTTTGTTCTCTCCCCTGCACTAAGACACTGAAATGTTGTGTCACAGTGTCCCACATTACATACAATGTTAAGTGATGTTCTGTACCCATCTGCCTTGCTACAGCCATGCAACCCACTTAAATAAACAGCAGCATTTTTCAAATAGGAAAAAACAGCAAGAAGTTAATTTTAAAACTTATTAACTTGGACCTTCAATTTAATATTCTTTGTTACCTGCAACGTTTGAACACTCAGATTATCTCCTGAGGCCTGCAGTAGTTTCACATTACAAATTGTACTGGTAGCTTGGGAATCGGGTTGGAGTTTCTAACTCTTTAAGTTAGAGAGATAAGCTCTTCAAGTTTAAACCTTTCACACAACTTGTGACCTAGGTATTTCAATGTGCTGCTATGTTTTGATATCAAATTGTATTTGCATGTATTTTTAGTATTTATACAAGAATGTCCAACTGAGATGCCATGTTTTGTTGATAGGAACATCTGCTGGGTTCCATTACAACATATTAATAATGGGAACACGCCTCCTGTATTTAAAAAATATAGGAGTTTTTCCCTACAGTTTAATTGGAATGGAAAGTGGAGAGGATACAGTCTTCACTGAATAAGGAGGTAACTCAGCAAAGGAGATGCATGTGTGTGCTTCATAAAGGTATCACTTTTCTTTCCAAATATAAAGTGGCAGCTTTGGATGTGGGAAGGAGTGCTATGTCTATTCATTTAAAAATATGGCCAATATTTATAGCCTTCATGTATTCTTATTTTTAGATCTCTACTTAAACATACTCGTCTACCATATACATAATTCTAACTGCTTAACCCAAAATTATTTTCCTCTTCAATTTTTAGAGAATAAACAGGAGACACATAAAATCAGTATGTGTAACTGAAAATCCTGTGTGCATATATGTACACCGCATCTATGTAGTATCCACAGATATACATAAATCTATGTACATGGTGTCAACATTTTACACGGAACAAAATAAATAATTAAAACTACTTAGAAGGGGTCAATTAAAAAAAACCAAACAAACACCTCTAATGTATTTCAATTCTGAACTACCCTGATTTTATTTAATCAAAGATATAGGAGGAAAACAATCCGTTACAAGGCTCTACAATACTTTCAAAGTATTGTCTGAACATGTATGGCCCAGATATGAAATAGGTAGTACATGTGGTGCGACATGAGTTTAGCTGGCAAGAAGTGCACCAAATTATTCATGAACAGCATAGCAATTAAAGCATAACAAATTACTGCCACTAAAACCATTATTCTGCAAACACCATTTATTCTACACAATTGTTTCAGAAATGTCTTAAGGAAGTCTCTCTCTATATACATATATGTATATATGTGTGTGTATATAAGTATTTTTAATACACACATATACATATATTTTTATATTTTGACATTTAATTTTTCATCCTTCTGCATCTAAAGCCAGCTACAGGTCTAAAGGACTGATCCAATATCCACTAATGCTGACAAGAATCTTTCCACTGTTTTCAGTGGACTTGGTTAACCACATTGGTTTCAAAAGGAGAGAAAAAGAATAATCAATAAAACACACCAAAATTCCAGAAAGAACAGTTGGCTTGAACACAAGTACACCATTGTTTTTAGGTTTACTATTGCCTGGCTTTTTAAGCTAAGCCTTTTGTTTCTAGTTACTTTAGGCAAACACTAGGAAACAGACATTGCACCATAGCTTCCACCTAGGTTGTCTGCCTCAACAATAATTATTATTCTTTCTCTTGAAGCAGCACTAGCCACAGAGACAAAAAACCATATGACTAAATGGCTCCTTAGTGTGCACCACAATTCTAATTTTGGTGATAAAAACCTGGCTCTAGCTTTGAGGATTTCAAATATACAATATTGCATACAGTTGCTGCACATCATGTCTCATCTTCCCTGTTCTACACAAACATAATGGGTGAAAGGGCTCAGAGGAACAATTGTTTGTTTTCTGCACCATAAAAGTCAGCAACTGACTGCCTTCACTTTGTAGCTTTTATTGCATTACTTGCTTGGTGTCCAATAATCCCTATGAGCCGTGATGCTGGAGTTTCACATCTCTGAGCCACTTTCACACAGCCCACACACCACTCGGCATCCTGCTGCCACAATAGTTATTTCCAAAAACCTGTTTTGAAACAGTATCTTTAAAAGGCAAGCCCCACAGAACTGCACTGTACTAACAGAAAGCACAGCACAATTTATTCTGAAGCTTGGGAACATGACAGGAAAGTCAGCATTGCCTGAATCCTCTGATTTTGTATCAGCACATGCACCATAAAACTCTGCACATGAGACTGAAAATTGCATAAACTGTTTGCTTGTGGGATACTAAAGTAGGTGGGTGACAAATATGGCTCCATTACAAGACTCTCACTTGCAAGAATACATGTATGTATTCCTGCATACATGGACTGATGGAAGAAGGTATGATCCATTACTGATAAGGGAGAAAAGCTAACTTCTATTCTCCCCTGGAGCACAGAGAAGCAGGAAAGAAAAGTACTGTAATTCTGTATTTGACTTTTTGTACATCCAGTCCAGAACATTGTCCCTGATAGTAGTTAGCATCAGAATTTTGAAATAAAGGTGACAGATACTTTCCATCATCTATATCTAAGGTGTTGTCCTAAACTCAATATCCCAGATTCAATCTCACTTCCGAAGTTTTTATTTCTAAGTACTGTGACTTCAGACGTGTTTCCATCAGTCTTCAGATCTGCATAATTTTTGACCACTCTGTTTAGCTAGAAGCTGCATGAGAAGCATTTAATGAAAGTCACTTCTGGTGAACTATGACTCAGTGGTGTAGCTCTGAATCACTGTACCTCTGAGGGTTACTCGCAGGGTATGATGAGACCAGCTTCTGGCAATGTGGGATTCCCAGAGCCTGGATATAGAAAAAGGTTGGTGGTTTCCTTTCCCCTACAATGCCACATCCTTTTTCACTTTGGTGTAGCCCACACCATGCCCTCTTCCCTGAGCTGTTCATACACTCATGCCCTGGTCCATTAGAGCTTGCTCTGACTCTGCACACTGCAATGCACCGCAACACTCAGGGTAGGTCAACACTGGTAGGCCATGACCTGGCAGTTCCTATAAAAGACATGGGAAGGAGGCAGCATAAAGAAGGTGATGCACAGGGAAGGAGAGTAGAGAGGGATGGAGACAACTATTGCGCTTGGTCTGTGGAGGCCTTGGAAATCCTGTTTTTTTGCCTAGTTAGGGCCCTCCTGTTGTCAACTGCTTTGCAGCAGTTGACATGTGAGTACACATGTCAAAAATTAGGCAAAATTAGTGAGTACACTAATTCAAAACATGTGAGTACATTGCAGGTCAAAGTTAAAAGTCAACTGAAGTAGCATTACAGGGTGATTACATTGCTCTGACTGTGCTGATTGCATGGGCAGACCGCCATCGGCATAAACCACAAGAGCAACTGCTGAATCAGCCCCTTCTCTAAGGAAAATGAAGCTAGGCAATATATAAATCCCAGCAGCTACCCCACTACAGTCCAACGGAATCATCCCCCCCAAACCCTTCCTTCCATTTTCATTTAGTCAGCAATGAAATGCAGGGAGATTATTAATCAGAAAACAACTCATTCAAATATTCACGAGGGCTGTTTGGTAGCTGGACTCCAATTCATACACATGATACCTGCATATAACAAGGAGCTCAGTGAGGCAGCTACTTCCAAGCACAAGAGTGCCAGATAAGGGGGTAACAATTATTTGTTTGGATCATCAGCAGGTGGCACCTATTTTACCTTTTCATCACTAAAAGAAAATAAATGGTTGTTACTCTCACTGCCTGAGACAAGTTTCCCTGGGTGAAATCCTTAAAGACATCAATTTTTATTTTAATTTATCATGTATGCACTTCGGAGAGTTGAGTCTTGCTGTGATAATTCCCCTGGATTCTTTGGAAACTTTGCTTAAGGAAGCTGTGACAAGATCTGGTTTGTAAGACAATAAATACCTCAGATCTGTACAGGTTTTGAAGGAGGTCCGTTCCTCGAAGAATGATTTTTCTGTGTCCAGTGCAGGAGCTATAGGATGTGTAAAGCTCTCATTCTAGTCTGGTTTTTGTAGCTTGCAAATCTTGCAAATCTTCATTTGTATTGTCTGCCTTTTGCATGAGATTCATCGCTCTTCTGTCCCACCATGAACAATTCTGCCAGCAAAAATGAAAAACTACAAAAACATGTATTACTGTAGAAGTTACAACTGATTCATAGAATGTAAACAAACATGCAACCATCCATAGGTCTCCATGTAAAACTAGCAAAAAAACCCATTAAGCGCAGAATCGGGCAGACATATTCTGGTTGCTGTTAAATTTGTGATTTTAGACATGTGCCAGATATTAGCTTTTATTATACTTTGCCTTGCACAACGAATTCAAGGCTACTTGTCAATTATAGCACATCCTCCTCAGACTGCAAGAAACAAGCAATGGACATTCCCTGAGTACATTCTTCAGTAAGAATCTACAATCACTAATCAACATCTCAGCCATCTATGATAGGCTGTTTCCATGTTAACATAAAAGGAATTGCTGCAGACTGCGGCTTGCTGGGATTACGTCGTTTGTTATGTATCTCTTTGATTTTACTTTAGAAGCTCAGCTATTAAGAATATCAGGCAATTTTGATTGCCTTCATCATTTGCCCTCTAAACCTGTAATTGAGAAAGAATCTAACAGGCAACTACAGCACCCATCAAACAATATTAAAATCTATTGTAAAGAGAGGGGATGGAAAGAGGGAGTGAGGGACAGAAAGAGAGATCTCTTCAAGCACACTGTGCCATGTGGGAAATTATATAACCTAGGCAAAGCATGATACAAATATTTCTTCTTTTTTTGTGTGTGTGTGTGTGTGAAGGAAAATATAACATCAGCTTCATTCTTGCTCACGCCTCCTCTTCATAAAGCGAAAAACCTGCTGTCCACTGTAATAGAAGAAGGTCCTGGGCATTTTGTGTACTGAAATGCTATCCATAAACAACAAAAAGGCAGCATTTTATTGCATTCTGCCTGGGTTATATAGTCCCCAACACTATACTATGCTCTCCAGTGGCCTAGATATCAGGGTGTAACTTGGATGTAGACGAAGATCTTTAGTTTTTAATTAATAATACATAGTGCAGAATCTGAAAGGCTATCTATAATTTATGTATCAGTGTCTCAAAAGCAGTCATTCATACATTATATATTCAGACAGAAAATTATCTCGCTTTTATTTTCCAATAAAAAGTATATTAAGATGTTACTATGTACCCTCCAAAATGGATCAGTGCTACCTAGAGCTTCATAGCTCTCAAAAATGCCAGGTTCCACTGGGTTCTGTTTGCTACAAGAGGCTGAACGTGCAAAAGCATTATTGACTGAGCATCCCTCCCACTCTTCTGATGGGCTTTTAAAAATGATCAGGCCACTTCTTGGATATGTGCTAACTTACCCATAGAGGGACAGATAATGTGAGAAAAAGAAGTTTATAAAGAGGGAAGGAAATGATTTAACAATAAGGGGTTTCCAAACTAGACTTAAGAAAAACTGATTACGGTAATATACCACAAGGGTCCTATAAAATAGAGGAAGAAAAAAGTCATTTTTGAGTTACAATTTTATGCAAAGCTATTGCATATAAAACATGTTTAATATTAACAGCCATTCTCATCATGCTGTCCTATTTTCCAAGCACCCACCTACTTATGGGCACTTTAAAAAGTAAAAATAAAAAACATGCATACTGTGTATGCTGAACATGCAACTCTTAAGAGTTGTTTTCAATGCTACATTTTCTCCCCCTCTCTATCAAGCTGCAAAGCCTAAAAATTCTATATTTTCTCCCCTTCTCTACCAAGCCACAAAGCCTAAAATAGTGATACCAGGCTACACAGTGCAAAGAAAGTCAGTCTCTGTTACACCTCAGTCTTTATCACACCACTTTTACATGTAAAACAATGTAAAGAAGATGCCAGCAGGATCAAACAAGCCCTCCCTCCTGCCTCAGGTGCTGCGGAGGTCATTTCTGGGTGGCTGGGAGTCCCGGCTATCTGACAGACTGTCTGAACTCGTTCACTCCAGGACAGAGGGAAATGAGTCACATCTACACTTGCTTTGCTGCAGCTCCACCACAGCAGGTGTGGGACCAACCAAAGCACAAGTTGTGTTTTTTTCAGACTTGCCCGTCTTCCATGTTCTACACTCCTAAAAAACTGTTGGCTTTTTTTTCCTAAAGTACTGAAATAATCCAGCCTCAACAGAGGTTTAGTGCAACTGAAATAAGAAATATTTTCCAATCTCATAAGGGCAAGGAGATGATAAACTTGTATTTGTGATGCATCTGGATGTACGATGATTTGTACGTAGTGAGACAGGGAGGAGATCAGAATTCACAAGGCAACTTTCAGCAAAGTGAGAAAAGGAGTATCAAGCCACACAGAAAGAAGGTATAAAAATCATCATTTTTTTAATGTGGATCTACAGCTGCCATCTGAATTATAGTTCCTCAGTACAATGATATTTTGGAGAAAACAAAACAAAACAGTTCAACATGACCTACAAGCAAACAATCTAGAAGAGAAACATAATTCCTTAAGATTCATATACTTTGCTTTCCTTTACGAGCAGAGCCAAGCATTAAGCTGTTCCTGCAGGTATGTCACGGGGAAAAAGGCTGGTCATAAATATTTTTGGGTTAAGCCTACCTCTCCCTCTCTACCTAGGCACAACACAAAACCAGTTTGTGCAGTATGTACAACTAAAATTATCACCTCTCAGAATTCAAACTTGGGGATAGAAGGGCTTTTGAGAGACATTATTATTAGCAGACTGAGGTGTTATCAAACAGAACATTTAACTTGGCTAGTCTAAAATCACAGCATATTTTTGCTTCACAATTTGTAGCTCAATAACTAGGATTACCAACCAGCTCTTGGCAGTTATTTTGAAGATTACAGTAATTACACTTCAATGAATTTCTTCATAATCATCTGCTTCTTGATATAATAAAATTTTAGAATATTACAGTGTATGAATTAGCAGGCAGTTACCACAGAACTCTGAAATACAGCAATCCAAATCCACCTCTATTTGAGTTTTGAAGTACTATCTCTTAATCTTGTAAACTGTCCACTCTGGTGGTGAACAGTTTCTAATTTAAAAAAAAAAAAAACAAACAACCAGTTTCTGTTCTGTAAATTTGCATCACTAAGTATTTTAAATAATCTCATATGTTTTTCCTCATGGGACTCCAATGACAGTTTTCACATGATGGTCTATGCTACAAAGTTGTATTTCTCTGATATGAAATCAGTAACAGGAAAAAATATGCTGAGAAAAAAACCATCTAATTTATCACCTTTATCAGCCACTTTAAAAAAAAAGCTTAAAAAAAACCCTGTGAAACCTCAAGCTGAGGCAAATATGAAAAAGAACTGTATCTTTGCAAGTAGTTAACTGCAGGCAAATGGCAATGTAATGTATGCTGAAATTGCTTCTACAACAGGAACTGTTAGATTTTCTCATTAGTTGAAAAGTAAAATATTGGCAAATTAGACTATCACTTCAGCAAAAAACTCTTAGGTCACATGGTCTATTTCTTCTGTTCTGACAGGACTGAGCTGTTCATTTTGAAGTGTTTTGTACAACCTGGTTTTGAGTAACTCCAATTAAAAAGTGAATAAGATCATTCCAATGAAAGGTTCTTTATAATTCATTTGCCACCTGACAAGTTGTCTTTGAAAACTACCACAAAGTACTTAAACTTCATGCTATTAGAAATATTCCTTAATAGACATGTTAGTGGTTTCTTCATACTACTTCAGTTGTATCTGAAAAGGAATTTCTTACTTAAAGAATAACAACTATAATCTGGATTAAATTAATTCCATAGTCAATGGTCAAAGGTATGCGCATTACTAAATTAACAGGAAGAGGCTCTAAATCAACACTGTTTTAACAAACTATTGCAGTACAATAATTACGTTCTGAAAAATTACAAATCAAATGTCAGGACTGCATAATGTTACACGGCTACTGAGAAGAAAATTATGTCGCCTTAGTCTCTCAGGCACATACGATCAATAAGAAGCGAGTGCTGACTATTGGTCGGGAACTACACACCACCTTTTCTCTGGTTTCGTTATTAGATCTCTCTCTTTGCAATCCCAAACATTGAAGTCAATAGCCTCATTGGTTTTAAATCTCCACATGTTGCTACAATCCTATTAAGTTGTTCTAAATTAGTCCTTCTCTGTTTGCAACACATATATTTGCCATTTTTCAAGAATGCAATTCAAGTGGCCTCTTCCTTTATCTTCCAGACCATTCTTAACAATTGATTTTAAAGAGGAGCCAAGCACTAGTCCTGTGTGTTTCAAGCAGTCACTACTTTGCTAGCCATACTGGCAGATATTTTACTGATTTGAAAAGAACATACAATACGATACAAAGGAAGGAAGAGTGATGCATAGGAAGGTATGTCCACGGACTTTGAGGACAGTGAAGAAGGAATAAATCTGGCTTGCACCAGCCAAGAATACAGCCCAAATACAGTAAGTAATCTAGGTCTAACAAATCCAGTATGTATGAATCCAGTGATGCCTTCAGTGAACTGAAGAAACACAGTATTCTGTTATTGGGGGTCTGAACTGATTTGAACAACTACTTATTGTCTTTCTGGTCATTCCTTTGTTTGTGGATTGCATATGGGAAGACAAACCAGCAGTTCATTTATGACCAAGCTTTACTTATAATCCATAAGCCACTCCATTGTCTATTTAATAGGCTTTGAGTCCAAATCAATTCAATCTGAATTTTTCTAACATCCTGTTCGGCACTGCATTAAGTGATTTATTGGCGATATAGTCCTTCAACACAGATTTTCAAATAAAGGTATAAAACAACCATGACGGCAGGCATTAAAAACTCATATTTACCAACAATTACCATAAGACACAGAAAAGACACATCAGGTATTACATCCTAAGTATGTAAGAGTAGCTTTCTATATAGCATTATATTGTGGCATTGACTTTCTAATGCTGTAAATGGCATTTGAACCGTTTTCTAATCACATGGTTAATTCAGTTTGTTACCACTGAAGTCTTAAATGTCACCCAATTCATAGATTCTTGTTAAGCAAAATCTTGAGGATTAATGTGACCTGTGCATGCATACCAAAACTTAAATCACAATAACATGTAATTCTACATGAAATTATATTCCGGGGGGGGGGCGGGGGCGGGGGATTTCATTTCTGCTCTCTGTTATACCTTTTAAAAAAAAGAGATTTTTTAAAAAATCCACACAGATGTATAATGTATCTGAAGATTCTTCAAAACTATATAAAACTCTGTTGTGACTACCAAGGACTCTATGGGAAGAAACAGAACTTTTTTTATACATAAGAATGAAATTAAAGAATGACACAAATCATTTTCATGACATACTGGCACTGCTTTTATGTTCCAGGCCACCTATTTTATATTCTCTTATATTTCATCTCTGTCATTAACTAATTTAATCATAATGGTACTGGAGAAAGAAGCTATTAGATTTGTCTCACTTGACCCATTTTTTCCTTAATTGTTGCTGTGTACAGTAACATTTTCTTTTGCACTCATGTTCCCTTCCAGATCTGCTTTATTATTATTTTAGTAGGTGTGAACTTAAGCACCAAAAGGAAGGTCTCAAGCACTGTTTTCTTGCTTTCCTGAAAGCTAACATACAAACTGAGTAACACACTTAATTCTTTGGTATCTCTTCATAAGATTTAACCAATATTTAGAAATATATCACGTACCTAGTTTCTCATTTTTTTCCACGAGCTGAGTGGACACTCAGCTAAATCCGTGTTAATTCCTACAGTAACACCTGATATCAAAATGAAGTATCTGTGTGCATGGGCAGATAAACTAAACAGCATGAATCTAAAAAAACCCACACACATGCAAACCCCTGCTAAAATACAAAACCAAACAGTATTATCTGAAATGCAATACTCCCAACTGCTTATATTAGTGAATATAGCAATATTATCTGTATTGTAGTATAACCTAGTAATATTATCAGTGGATTTTACAATGAAAGCTGCAAGTAAAATTAAGAGTTAATAATGAACTGTGAATAAATCTTTCAAGGCCACTTCAAGCTCTTTGACAAAAAATTGCTTAAACCTTAGCAGACCTGTACAAAACAAACATGTAATATATGTAGGAAATTACACTGGCAATGTATTGAATATTAATTATATCCAAACGAGAAGCCACCATTGCAACAATAGCAGTATATTGACAAAGGGAAAAACAGAAACAGTATTAGCAAGAAATTAGTTTTGAGAAGATCAGTGAGAAACTAAAGCTAAAAAGCATTATAGAAGTATATAATTATCCCCAAATGAGTGTTATGAATCTAGGATGTTTGGAAGTAAGCTTATATTTGAAGTAAATTTATTAAAATTGAAGCTTGAAATTCATATTGAGGTAACCCAGACAACTTGAACACAACACTGATGTCATTCCCAAGACAGGTTTTTCATGTTTCAACATGGATTTTTTGTTTTCCCTCTAATATAGCACCGCTTCATGACAAGTGCTGAGGTTGCTTAATAATTTAACTAGTTTTTCCTTGCCTAGAAACAGTGAGTGTTCTTACACCTCCAGCATGAATTATAAATTCCTTGATTTTATGATATATACAAAGTGCAGTTATTAGGAGGTTGAAAAACTGGGGAAACTAATTCTTCTGCTAGGCTTGTAGAGAAGACCTCAACATGAGAGACTTCACAGCAAACTTAATGTCAGCAGGAGTCTTTGCTGGAAATGGCATTGGCAGTGACATCTAGTCATATGCAAACATTACATCTCACCAGAGAAAACCTTCATGACTGGGCTGGGACAGGAAGAAGTATAAATTGATGGCAATAACCCTTAGAAAATAACCCTTTCCTAACCCAGTTAGAAAATTCAGCTGCTTTGTTCTTAGTAAGAAGGCTGTAGGCATTGCTATACCTAATACTGTCTTGAGTTGCAAATAGAGACCAGCACCGTTACGCCTGTTCTCATCGTTCTGACAGGCCAGGAAAACCCAGTATCATGGTCTCAAAAGCTGTGATTGCAGCAACATAGTTCAGGAAAACTCAGTGTTCAAGTGAACACTAGTTCAGCTCAGCAGCAAAGGCTCAGTCAGGTTCAACTAAAAGCACAGACCCAACACATTCAGCCTAACTGTCATCAGGCAGGGGTTAAAGCGCACGTACTATGACAAACAATCTGCATTACACCAAGCAGTCCTTCTTAAAACTGCCACAATCCTCACCAAGTTTTATCCTCCCTTAAACTGTGATCTAACAACACAACTCCTGAATTACATTCCATCTCTATCTTCATTTTCTTAGCAACCTGTCCTAGATGGTCTTCTTCCAGCCTTATTCAGATCACCCTACACCTACCAGCATGCTTCCTTCTCCCCCCCCGATGAGAACACATATTTTACCCACACCATTGCGAGCCTTTGTGTATGCCATATGCATTGACCAGCAAGGCCTCTGTGTGGACCAGAGCTTCTTGCTTTCGGACTCTGCTAAAGACTTATCTTTCTACGACTGGTAGAAGCCTGGCTGTTGCTTGGTTTAAAATCTGAGCAGAGCAAATCTTATTCTTCCTTTTAGGACTCATTTCCACAGTGCTGGCTTACTTTTTTCTTTCCTCTCAAAATGTAAGTAATTGGCCTATCACAATTCCACATCGTCCCTCATCCTAATACCTAGAAAAAATTCCTAATTTTGTTTTGTTTTTACTTGGATGACTGAGTTCCAAGTTCCATTTTAGTTATTTTTATGTTTAAATACTTTTATACTTAATTATCTTTTTTTTCTTTTTATGAATTCTTATTTCTACAGTGAAGATTGTCACAGTTCAGACTGCTGAATCATCCCAACCACATCCAACCACATTATCTAACCCATCTTTTAAGAAGCAGCAATCATTATTGCCTTGGCAAAATAGTCAAATACAATATTTCCAAATGTTTTATCTTTGACATATTGCTTCCTCCGTTATAAAAGATCTCCTTCTTGTTCATCCTGCTCACTTCAATGAGTGAAACCTGAAGTGAAAAATGAGCAGACAGGAACAATGGGAGGTATTCCAGGTTCTTCCCAATGCACTTGTAGACTGACATGATTGGATGTAGTCTGGATTTTCTCTGTGCATATGTAGCTAGAGGTTTCCTCTGTGTGGTAGGCCAGGCCAAGCCAGAAATTCACCAAAACCACTCAGTCATTAGCAAAAGTATACTGAAAAAAGATCCCCAAAACATAACACATAAAAACCCAAGTATCTACCTGCGTAATGACAGAAACAGGAACAGCTCACAACGGTGCAGTTTTTCACATATTTCAGTTGGACACGGTCCCTGCAGCTTGCAAGGGCTTTACAGAAGTAGTTCTTTGACTGAGTCCAGCCTCCTGCAGATTTGTGGTTTCTGGTTGATTGCAAACTGTAAAGGCTTTGTCATGCTGAGGCATCTATAATGACTGCCTTTATGTGGATTTTCCTTTCCCTAATACTGCTTGAATACACTCTGCAGCCTTTCTTTCAGTTCAGGCAGAGCTGAGCATTTGTCTCTATTTTGGCCACCCACATTCCTGAAACTGATACTTAGCAACTTCAGCTTTGAGGTACTTAAAACCTTTGACAAATTTCACTAAAATCAGCCGCAAGTCATTAAAGTTCTGGTAGGGAAGCGGAAAGCGGAACATAGAAGTTCAGGTGGGTGAGAAGCACATACCCATGCGCGAAGTGCAGTCGGACAAGCTTTGCTTCCTTTGGAAACCAAATTAACACCTTTTTCTTCCAGAAGGTACTTCCAGTTTTCCTGTAATCCTATTTTAAGGGGCAACTCTGGTTCCTCCTGGTGGGTCTGGCCTTTATTTTGAACTCGAAAGGTGCTACCTTGATCAATGGCTCCTGACTAAATCTGATGGCCAGCAGAGCAGTGAGCTGAAGTGTCTGCAGTCTCTCTCACAGGCTGCTTTGTCTCATTTTTTTAGGTTTTGGTTTTCCCCTGTGCCATGTCAAAAAATAAATATACGGCACAATATAGCAGAGGTGTTAAATCATGTCGCACCAGAACACCTTCCCGGCAGGGCACTGAAACTGCGATGCTATGACAGAGATCTCTGGGGGCTATCTCCTGGGCGCCCTTCTCCTCGGCGGGCTTTCCACACAACGTGGCGGCTCTCTGGGATGACCCGGGCTCCCTGCTGCAGCCTCGCACTAAACCCGAAACTCTGCAGAGCTGGAAAGGCTCGACTCCCTCCTCATTTTCTCTCCACAGCCAACCAACTTCGACGGTCGAGGGCTCTTACCGCGTCTAACGGCGGGGGAGGGGGCTTCAGCAGGGGGTCCCCTCACACGCCCGCCTCAGAGCCGGGCGGCAACGCTTCCCGCCGGCTGGAACATGGGGGGGCCGGAGGGGGCGGTGGAGCCCCACGGCCGGGAGGAGCCGGGGGCGGCCCCACGCTTCCGGCCCGGCGGCGGCGACCTCAGCGGCTGGGGCAGCGCCCTCTGGCCCGGGGCAGAGCGAGCGACGGTGGCAGCGGCGGCGGCAGCACCAGCACCGACAGCGACAGCAGCGGCAGCAGCAGCGGCGGCGCCATGCGCCGGGCAGGTCGGTGAGGGGCGGCGCGGCGCCCGGCAGGGTGGGCGGGGGTGTGAGGGTGGGCGCGCGGCTGGCCGTTGAAAGCAGCCGTTGGCGGGAAGGCAGGAGGTTGCCCCGCCGCGGCCGCCATCTCGTGGTTGGGGGGCAAGCGGAGGGGCCGGGCTGCAGCTGGGCTGAAGTCGTGCACAGGCAGGCCTCGCCTCGTGGATGAGGAGGGTTTTTTTAGGGCTCAGCGTGAAGGAGGGCTTTGCTGCCGGAACGGATGCAGTGGTTTTCTCCAGGGCTGCCCGCGGGGGCTGTTGGTGAAGGGCGGAGGCAATGGTGTGTGGCGAGATTCCTGTGGAGAAGTGGGATGTACTGCTTCCCGGGAAGCGCCTTTGCTTCCCCAGGTTGTTGTCCAAGTGTTGTGTTGGAGAGTGGAGAAACCTAAATGAGGTATTCCCTGCTTTTTTTTGATAAAGCTGGATGCTTATTGGGTGCATACCCTGTTACTATGACTAGTCCCAAAAAAGGTTTTTTCCTTTTGATATTTCAACTCATGTTACCTGTTTGCATGTTTTCATGACAAATTATGCCAGAGTCTTAGTACCTTAAGACTGTTTTAGGTGACTTTTCCTTGGAAATAGTTTTCAATTGCAAGTGGTATTCAATGCACCTGTTACTGTCTTGCAGTACACAACGTAACTTTTCTGGACTGGGAAGTCTGGCACCAAAGAGTTAGGAAATGAAAGAATAAAAGTTGTATGAGCAATGTTAATTCTTTCCTATATGTATATCGACTCAGAGATAGTCTTAATTGGCTGGTCACATGCTGTGTTATTAATTAAAAATCGATCATCCTTTTTCAGTCTCTCAGCATTCAGTATGGCATCCAGCCTTATTTTATACTGTACAGTAAAACCCTGCTAGACTTTGCACAGAAATATTCATTTCCTTATTTATGTTTTCATTAGTGCTTGTCACATTATCTGTGTGCCTCAAACCTGTTAGTGTATATTTTGTTACTCCCTTGGTAGTATTGGAATGTATTATCACCCCATTTACTGGTGGAAAAAATTGATAAAAAGATAAAATGACTTATGAAGGTCACAAGTAAATTCGAGGCAGTCCTGAACCTGAACTAGGAACCCCTGACTCCTTGTCCCTGTGTTCATTCTTCCCAGTTATGGTTCCTTATTCACAGAAATACTGTGTATTTACTGCTCCTGTTTTCTTCACGTGCATTTGCAAGCCTCAGCAACACTTAAAGCCAACCAGTGACTGCAAAGCTGGGCCCTCAATAAAGGGGAAATGAAAAATGTGCAGTCAGAGGTTTGACTTGCTTGCAGCAGGGAGCTCAGCTGTATCTTTGTGACTCCTCCCATTAGTTGGGACAATATTTTGTCCTCATTTTATGAACGAGGAATCAAGAAAGAAATCTGAAGGCTTTTTTTTTTTTTTTTATGAGTATCTAGCCTTTGATAGATACGATTTTCTGTCTAGGCTCAACTTGCAGTACTACAGGCTTCCTTAAAGAAAAAAAGTAGCGTGCATGAGCAAAACCATACGTTTAAGAGCACTTCTAAATATGTATGTACTATCCGAGTTATTAGGTAAACGTATTTCTAGATGTAAACGGTCAGTTGTGTTCTGATAATCACAGACGTTTGCTTAGTGATCCTCTTATATAAATGACAGTATACAATTGCGCATGACCTGGGGACATCCAGTTTAAAGTCTGGCCTTTAGTGAATAAAGGCAGTCAAATCCTGACTATGCATGTGAAATTGCTGGAGTAATTGCTGAGCGAATACATAAGAGCACCAAAGAGGGATGGCCAGTTTCCCAGCTGCTTGCAGCCATTTCCACACATTGGCATTGGCAGGGAAACAAGTAACTGTAGGTTCAGCCAGCAGTGAATATGCTGACCACCTACTCTGTCATCATTTGTCTCTGTCATTTTTTCATGTATTGCTCTGCGCAAGCCTCATCCACCTGGGACCTCTATACATACACCCCTCTCTTGCAGTTTTACCACAGTACCAAACCTTTCTTTCCACAGTGAAGAGAGGTCTGTTTTCTCCTGATGGGACATTAGCTGTGAGGTATTGAAGTTGCTTTGGGTGGATTGCCCAAGGCCTAGTCTAGCTCACAGCTGAAACCTGGGATGCTTGGTGGGAGAGACAGGCTTGGTACTTGTCAGTACTTTGTAAGAAAACCTAGCCTAGATGAACTCCTTTATGCACATTCCATTAAACTTGCTGTACCTAGTAGAGATAAAAACATCTGTAATGCATGATCCTTGATGACATCTGTCTTCACTTGAGACAGGAGGCACTGACAGGATAACTTGTTAATGGCTATGCCATGTTTGAGTTATCACTCCTCTCCAAGCTCATGAACATAAATACCAGCACTAAGATCTTCCATTGTGTGCTCTTTATTTACACAATGTGCATTTCTCTGCCTCCAACTGTTTCTGGGACAGTGTTTACATGACAGAGGTTCTGGACACAAATAATACTTGATTTTTATTTTTTCTCAAGAATTAGGGATCGCTGGAATTTTCAGTAGCCTTAAAAATTTTTAAACTCCTTCACTTTTAGGGATGAAATAGGTCTCAGACCATGATTTGATTCAAAATCTAAGGGGTCTAGTGGTGGAGTTTTGAGGCAGATTCAGCAATAACATCATAATATGAATAATTAATATTACTACTAATAATGTATTAGTAATTCGAGTATCAAAGAAGCCAGTACTGCAAAAACTGCTGTCATCTCTTTACAGTCTTATTATTCTGAAGGGAAGCTCCTATTTTTTATTATTGATGAAACATTTTGATATTTCTGCAGTGAGAAACAAAAATATACTATTCAGATATTTTAAAGCTGAAATCTGTCTCCTTAAAATGTAGAAATGGAAATCTTTGCTGTGGATAAAGAAGTTATTCTGATGTGTACTCCAGATGCAACATTTTCAGGCGAGTCTGTTGGCTAGAAACTAGAATTTTATATTTTAAAAAAATATTGTGTGAGGAAAAAGAAAAATGGGATCCATTAAGCTTTGAAACTCAGGTACCTTGTAATTAACACAAAGCTATCATTTGTCCTCAGAAGTGTTGGGTTGCTGATTCAGATTCCAGAGTTGATCCTAATAAGATGTTTTCCTTATGCTAATCTTCTCCAGTCTCCCTTCTGTTGCAAGCAGTGATTACTGAAGTTTGCATACAAGCAATTGACCACCCACATTTGAAAAATTGTATTACTGGTGCCACAATAAAGGTGAAAGAAAGAGCAGAGGTCTCAGTTTCTGAAAAGAACATTTGTGTCCAGGGACTCAAGAACCACAGTGTCACTATTTTCTTGTCTGTAAACCTCTTGAAGCTGGTCTTTGAGCATTTGGTTAGCTTATATATTCCTTTATTTGCTTGTAGGTAATAAAGAATGTTTTAGCTCCTCTACATAACTCCTTTAATAAGCTTAAGTGCCACAATTCAAATAGCAGCAATAGCTTTTGATATAATTATATCCTTCTGGGAGGTCCAGTCATTTCTGGCTATCATTAAAAAAATATAGTTGCCCTAACCTTTTGTGTAAATTAAAATCAGACTATTACAATGGGATCTGTGGTAAATGTCCAGGTTTTATTAAATGTAAACCAAAGTAATAAGTTCAGAATGGTATCTTAAATATCTAGGCCTTTCGAAACTGCCAGGAAGATAAGAAGGGAGTCATGAATACAAAGATCTAAATTTTAAACTGGGATCTATTTCATGTGATAATATTGATGATTATTTAGCATTTATTGGCTCTGTGCATAGTAAGAAAGCAAGGCTTTCTGTTAAGCCACAGAGTATAATTTATGCTATCGCAGGCCTGATAGTTAAAGCAAACTGGTCTTAAGCAGTCCCATCATTACTTTGTTTTTTAATGTTTCTGTGAGTCTGTGTACAATTAAGTAAGATAAGGCTTACATATGTTTGACATTGAGATAGTTAAAGCAGAGGTACAGCTGAGTTTGGAAAACACCCTTTTGCTATCAGATCACATGCTTAACAGCTGTAAATGACTTGAAACTTTATACAGGTGTTTATAAATAGCTACGGTTTGTGGCTATGGTTCATTGCTTCTTGTAAGCTTAGGGATGATGAGCAGTCATTTTTATTATATGACCAATTGCCAAATAATGACTCTTCATTATTACCAAATATTACATACTATTAAAAACAAATTTACAACAGTAAGTACAATTCATTTTAGCAGTATCTTAAAATCACTACTATGATAAATGAGAACTCACAACATATCTATAGGAAATACAGTTACTGCCTGAGTATAGCCTACTTGGAATATCAACATTCAGTGATATTCAGTTACTACTTTGATCAGAATACAGTGTGTTACTAGTACACCAGCTGAGCATTGATTCAGAGCATTCAAACCCTGAAGAACACAGTACTGTATACTGTGATTAGAAAAGGAGAGCAAACTTCCTTCTTTTTTGATAATGAAGATAGTATCAGTGTACTTTGAAAATATAAGTAAATGACAGCTGTTATTAAAAAAGATGCCAAGATTTTTCAAAAGCTTGTAGTGCCATGTAGTTCCCATTATTTTTAGGAGATGAACTTTTTTGAAAATTTGGGACAGACAGTTCACAGATTTTTTTTTTTTTTTTTCTTTTCTGAAATGTCCACATGTTTTTTAAGAACCTGTTTGTTTACCTTCTCGAAATACTTGGGTTTTCTCTTCAAAATGCTTAGGAATCGCTGTTATGCTTTATCACAGGTGAATTTGTGAGTACTCAGTCTTTTTGAAGTAAATTCTTGTATGGGTAATGCAGATACTGAAAACATGCAGGTCTACAGTAAATGTTAACTGGTCAGCTGCATGAGAACTTTCAGGGCAGTACCTTTCAACATGTGGGGAAACAAAACATTAAAAGGATAAAAATACATTTATTTATATCTGTATTTATTATGACTTGCTTCTGCTGCCTGTTTATAAAATTGATTTGAACATGGTTGTTAGAGTGGTATCTCTTATTTGCATGAAAAATGCTGGAAAACTATTATTAATGTTCAGGCACATGTAGAAGACATTTGTGTCTTCTAGCAGATCAGAGCAAAAATTGTTGTGAATACACTTAATTACAGGTCCCACGCTGTTTTAAGCAAATAAAATGTAATTCTGATGAGGGCATAGACAGTCAAATATTCAGGGTGCTGTAATAGTGTGAAAAAAGCAAAGGGTAAGTCTTCATACAGCAGTTCTTTGCTGTGCAGATAGACCCAAAACTAAATCTAGAGAAAGAATATGATAGTCTTAGCAATAAGAATTCCCTTGGGTGGGATGCGGCATGGAAGGATTTTGTTCTTTTCAGTGTTTATGGTAGTTCATTGAAACTTGTTATGTTATCTTGGTGTTGAATGACTCACTTTAAGACTACGGTAATATTTTAAAAAAAGATGAAAGATAATAAGATGTCCTAAATTAAACAGCTTGTCCAAGAATGACATAGAAAACTAGGAACAATACCCAAGATAAGAGTGTCTTAATGCTACAAACCCAAGACCCTTATGTCTCTAAGTAAAAAAAAAAAAAAAAAAAAAATATCGTAGTAGTAATAATAGTAACATAGTAATGTTTACTTTTAACTGGGGGAAAAAAAAATTCAAAGCCTATTCAACTTTTTGCACTCTTCTCTTTTTGAGCATCTGTGCAGAATTTGGACACAGTGGTGATTTGCAATGTGCAGTGCAGGGCTTAGCTTTCCTGTCCAGAGAAGCTCTTAGAGGATGCTGGATGAGAAAGGAGACCGTTTTACAAGTATATGTTCTACCTTCCCAGTGGTCAATGCAGTAGCGGGTTCCTCAAAACAAATATTAAGAGTAGCAGTCTTTTCTTGGAAATGCTGTCTCTAGCATATCCAGCTGTCTTGATGTACTACCTCATAGTTTTATTTCTACAACTGAGATCTATGTTTGTATAAAGTGCAGATTCATACTGCAATATTTCATTGTTATTATTTATAAATACAACACTAAAATTGGGAAATCAAAAAAGAAAAGCAAGCAAAAGAAAATGGGTGAAAAATTGTTAAAACTTCATTGGTGATCTGTTGGCATTTTAAATATTTCCTTCACATGTGGTAAGTGTGATGTGCATGTGTTTGTGTGAAAGTGTGTATGTATATTTCTAAGGATGTTTTTTAGAAAAAGGGAGTGGGGATTTTCATAACTGCTGTTGCTTCTGTTTAAGAACTAGGGACAATGCATGTAAGACTATGAAACTGAAATGCAATACCTTTGTCAAGTTTTTGTATTTTTCCCTTCTGTACCTACTGGTAAACTTACTTCACGTGAGTTGCTGAATCTTGCAGGTTTTCATAGCTGAAAAAAAGAACTGCAAATGTCTTTCCCCTTTTCCACTAGAATGTCTTAGTAGATGTCTTTATTTCTTAATTCCTTCATGTTATAAGAAAACTTTCCTTCCTTTGACTCTGAAGGCCATAAGTCCTGCACACAGTTCTTGTCCTCTTTGCCCTTGTGAAACATGTCCAGCAGTTTCCTGATTTTGCATGTGAGTTTGGGGTAAAGAATTTGGAAGGCATGGGGAGACTGCATTCTTGTAAGATTTTTCCATATTACTCTCTCTATTTAGCAAAATGTCTTAAAACCACAAGGAAAACATCCATCTCATCAGCCAAGTGAATTTTAGGGCTGTGTCTGGGCTTTCTACTAAAGCGTACCGTAGCTTCTGTCCAGCTGACATTCCTGGGTTTCCTTTCTATGGAAACCAACATCAGAGGTGGGTAGGAAGAAAGGTTCTCATGGATGCCCGAGTTTTACCCTGACACCAAGTTAAGATGCAACTGAATAGTGCAGCTGGATCTAGGAACTGATGCCTGATCCTACATCCCCTGCTCTAGACATACTGTATTAACCAGATAAAAGAATCTTCTTACAAGAAATAAAGGTAATGTCAGACTAAAAGATAAACAACACTGCCCCCCTCCCCCACCTGACTGAGATCCTGTTAAAGGCTCTCTAATGCATTCGAGTCCTTGCGTGAGAATACACATGCAGTTCAGTTCATGCCTTAACGTACTTTACCCTTCAGGTTTCTCAGTGTTGGGGACATGCATGTTGTCTGTCTCTCGAACAAGCAAGCCATTTTGCTGTCAAAACGTAATGAAGTAATGCTATTTTCACTTGCTATTTATCATTATACTTTCTTTCAAATAAAAAACCCCAAATATTACATTTTTTAGTTGTTCTCTAAGGCACAGGGGAATTGTTAACTCATGAAGAATAAATAACTCAAGTTCGTTTACTGTAGTGAATAAAAAGTGGTGAGGTTTTTTTTAATGTATATCAGATGAGAGGTACGATTGAAATAGTAAGCATTATTTTCTAATGGAAATATATGAAAAATTCTAGAAGCTTTTGAAAAAATAGAAAAAAGTATGGAATGGCATTTAGGAATTGAACTTTTAAGAAATTGAATATTATGTATGTTAAACATTTTCATATAGTGCATCCTTCTATTATTCATCATTTTCATTTATTCATGAAACTTTTACGGTTTAAATAGCTGAAAGGAAAAAATATAGTATGCCTGGAATGAATTGAACAAGGACAATTTAGAGCCATTTGAGGACTGAAAATAAACCCTCCCCCTCTTAAGTAATGCTAGTGTCTTCTGTAACAATGAAAGGCTAAATACAGTACAGGCTTCAAAGCAGTTTAATGCTAATGTGATAGTGGGCACTAAATGAAAACAAGCAGTACTTTTATCAGAAGCCACTAGTGTGGTGTTCCTCTGATTTATTAAGATTTATGTGATTGAAAACAATTGGGCACTTGCTCTTTGTTAAACTATAACATGCATGACTGACAGAAATTGATTTTTTTTTTAATTAATAAAAACCATACAAAAAGCAAGACACAGATATCTTCTGACTTTGATTAGCTTCCTTTTAAAAATATGAAATACAGTGGGAGACTGGTAGATATGCAGTATGCAGTATAAAATCCTTCATCACGTAGTGCTTTCTCTAAGGTTTTATTACTAAGATTTTTTTTAAGTGTTTGCAATAGCATTCACATAATTCAATTATGACTGATAAGCATGTAACACTAGCCAACAGTGTGTGCTTGAGCACATGTATGAAAAACCCTAAGAAGGTGGCCAATGTAGTTAACAGTGTACAAGCAAACTGTGTCTACCTAGAACAACTTCTTCCCATTACAGGCTCAGTTTAGCTGAGCATTTAAAGAGAAGATGGCTCAATCAGATCTAACATGTTTAAAACTTTGGAGCTGACTTTTAAAAAAAAAAAAAAAAAAAAAGAGCCCTCTTGTTTGTTCAAGGGAACTGAAATAAATAATCCATGTGATTTATGAGTCTCAATTTGTGTTTACTTCAAGTTGATTAGGCCTTTAAGTAGACCAGATAGACCACACAACATCTTTTGAGTGTCTAAATGATTTCAGCTGTGTCCAGAAAGTAATTTCTAGCAGCTTAATCTTACATTTAATATCTAAAGATAATTTACATGTCAAATTTTTCTCAATCTTTTAAATAGTATTTTTAAAAAGTAGGGCTACATTACCAGAAAACTTAATAAAGATTGAATCAAAGAATAGAAAAAGTCCTGCTTGGAAAGGATGTTCAATATTATCTAGAAAATGCAATAAAAATGCAGAAAACTCAATACACCTATTTTCCTCCGCTGCCTGATGCCTGCTACTAGAGCATTTCACTGAATCTCCAATTGCTGTAGACTTCCTCCCTGTAACAATGTAAGGCTGATTCCCCAGCTAGTGCGTGTCAGAATAGCTCTGTTTAATCAATGAAGCCTTCTTGCTGCGCACTGTCAGAGGAAATTTTGCCAGTGTTTTTAATCAAAACTTTTTGAGGTTCTCATACTTGCATTCTGTTTTTGTAACACCGTAATCTTATCATCAAAACTTCCAAATTTGTTTCTCTCCCTTACCAATTCTGTTCCCTGTTCAAGATTAACCAATTTAGATGAGGTAAAATCTATTTTGGCCTTGAATGCAAGAAACAGTATAATGATTGAATTGGAGAAAAGATACCTTCTGTGAAAGTTTAAGGCAGATCCTACGTTTATCAGTTTGGAAACAGAAGTATTTTCTGCTTACAGGGTACATTCAGGACAGTTTCATTTCAAGTTTCTTGTAGTGCTTTTGCCAAGCTATTGTCAGTTGGTTTTCTGCGAGAGTTTAAACACAGCTCTGTTTCACTGGCAAACTTGCAGCCTGTATTTCAACACTGACGCTTATAGAATTCATTAAAATGGCAATCCATATTCCTGTATTGTAGCTTGCAAGTAGATAGGGTATACCATAAATTTTGTACTCCCACATGCTGTTAAGTCCATACTGTTCACTGTGGATGACATGCATGATAATCATTATTATTCATTTTGTACACAATCTCTTTTTTTAAAACATGCCTTAAATAACATCATAAAAAGGCATAACTATCCGCTGAAGCTGTGACAACTCATTCATTGGATTTAATGTTTTGGAGACTTCTGTGAAAAGCTAGTCCTTTTTACCAGAAATCAAGGGTTGAACATTAACCATATTTAAAATATTGTAAAAGTCAGTTATACCATTTTATTTCTCTCACCATAATTATGTCACAGATGAGCACTGTGAAATTTAAACTGCCAAAATATACATACTCTCCCCAAAACAGTCTGTTTTGCTTAGTACACTGAAAAGAGCAGCAAAGTTTTCACACTCATCTAGCAAAAAAAAAAAAAAAAAAAAAAGCTTGCCTGAAACAATCTAGTACTGGATAAATGATAGTTAAGAATCTAAGTCTTTATTAAAGCAGTAGGAGTCTTTAGAGGAGTGTTTCCAAACTTAACTTCCTCTCTTTTTATAGGTTTATGTTTCCTCCTGGAAGATCAGATTGATGAAAAGTTTCACAAGAGGCTTAAGCAACTGTCATTTTTGGAAAATGACTCTTGAACATGTTCTTTTCTTTCTGGATATTTCCATTCTTAGTATATCGTTAAAGTCTTGTTCACTGAATTTTAATGTCATAATAAGCATTTAATTTAATAAGTGTTTCATTACGTTGTAGTCCTAATTAGCCAATCCAGGTACTTATAAGTGCATTAAATATGACAGGACCATATGGCATTGCAGTCTCTACCAGCAATGAATTCAGTGAAAGTGGCTACGTTGCTATGTTCAAAACTGTCACTTGAGGAACCTGTTTTGGTACAAGTGTGCAAGAGTGAGTGGAGCTCAGATGCATGCTCACGTTACTGCAGTTTAGCATTGAGTGGCCGTGGCCAAGTCAGTGAGCACTCTCAGGTCTTCGTTTCCCAGATGCTGTAAGGCTACTTCCACACTGGTAAATAGTGCTCCCTACAGAAGGGGGTTTGTAGAGGCCAGCAGTAGGTGCAAAGGACCCGAGAGGCACGCAGGGTACATTGAAGGGAGCTTTTTTTGAACTCGCTCTGGTCTGGTCCTGTGGCATTAGCAGGTGGCACACATTAGGTGTGATTCTGAAACTCATGTTCTGCTTTACTTTCATCTGAAAGGTATGCAGTTTATGTGCTCCAGGGCCAGTTGGTAAGGTGAAGCAAAGCCTGGTAAGCAAGGACAAGAAGGTGATTTGTTTTAAAAGTATGCTCATGATCTTAACTGAATATTAATGTTGAGTCACTCTAAGCCATAGCTGTTGCTGCAAGTGGCCAACTTCCCCTCCCATTAACTCCAGAGGCTTGGATTTATCCCATGCCTCATTTTCTCTTTTGTCAACAAAAGTGTTAGGGCAACTGCAAGACAAAGCAGGCTGGGGGAGTTGATCAACATGGTGAATAAAAAAATAAGTTGTCAGGATGGGTATAAGCAACTGTATAGTAGAGATGTGTAGGACTGCCCCTTCTGGTAGCAGTGAGATTTTTTTGTGTTTTTAAGATGTTTGTGCAGTTACAGTAGTAACTTGCAGTCAATGGATGATGGAGCATGGGCAGTATAAACTTCAGAGGAGGAAATGTAAGACTGTACAATGTATTTCATATGTATACCAAGCACGCAATCAGTTATTGCTGAGCAGCTGGCATGTTAAACTGTGGTATCTTGAGGAGTCTTAGATTAGACACTAACAAAATGTATGTACAAAGAAGACAGGGATAGACCTATGACAGCATCAGCCTGTTTTCATTTAAGATTTTTCTTTTTTCTGGATATTTAAGAGGAAAATAAAAATTTGGGTATATAGATTTGGTCAAACAATGAGGGGCTTGATCATGTAAAAAGCAGGATGCTTCATAATTCCTTGGTCCTGTCCTGTCCTGTCCTCCTCAGCTTCTGAGTTTCACTGTATTTGAACTACACAGGTTCTCTGACTGTAGTGAGATAAGGTTTAATTTGGTCTCAGAAATTCAAGAAGGATTTGTTTTCACTTTCTATTCTGTACCTTTCTAACTGGAAATGGAAGATAGTATGCTTGAAAAGCTAAAAGTACTGATGAGATACTTTTCTTGCAGTTTACATAATTATGTAGACATGGTTTTCCTGTTTCTATCCTACAGTGAGAATATATGGCAATAACAGTAAAGTCTGGTTGGTAAATCTGTTTGCAGGAATCTGAATATATGGAAGTTCCAATTGGTTCATTTCCAGGAAGCAATCCATTTGGTCAAAGGCAGTAGTGGTTATATTAAACCTTTCTGTGAGGGCTATCTGCTAGAGGAGGACTCAAAATTGATACCCAGGTAACTCTCTAATTTGGTCCTATTTTAGGACTGGTAATAATTTGAGAATTTGTATTTTGCAGGGGGGGAGAGATAATTGCATGTGTTAAACTTACACTGAGGAGATATGCTTGCTGGAAAAATGTCTTTTGAATCTCATGTAAGCTGTAACAGTATTTGGGCATTGCAGTTGATTTTGCAATCCTATGGGTGAATTGTGTGAAGGCAGGCTTGCACTCATGTGACTAACTCAATTTCTTTCTGTCTGATGGGCAGAAATAAAAGTAGTTCGTTATCTAGCTAGTGTTTAGAATCTTTGTCTTAAGGCAGTAGTGAGGAAGCTGAGGTGGTTTTAATATGGAGAAGTCAGCTTTCTACTGAGGTTGTCGCTGAATGTTTTATTTAGCTTGCTTTCTAACTCACTGTTAGCTCTGTCATTGCTCATTTTATGAAACTACACATTTATGTAATGATTTTGTACTTCATTTATTGCCTTCTGCATGCATCATTAGCATGAATGCTGTTTAAAAGACCAACACAAAAATATAAAATGTGTGTCCAACATTGATTAGAGATTTGTCTTGGGTTTGTTATTGTTTGGGGGTCTTTTGGTGACTGTCACATATTTGTCAGAAAGGGACAAAAGAAATGAGCCGAAACTGGAGAACAGTTTCTTCTACAGCCTTATAGCTTAGATATGTTATATATCAAATAGAAACTGCTTCTCACACTTCCTTTAATTTGTGGATGAACAATCAAGTAAATGAGATGCATAAAAAATGGATTTATAACCAGTCTGCAAAAGCAGGAGAAGATCAAGCCATTTGATTTATGTGGTATCAGAAGCCCTCCCTGGATACTGTGCTGACTTGTGGCAAAGGAAACATAATAGTTTTAGAAGCCTAAAGAAGTATGGGTGAGACACTGGAACAGGTTGCCCAGAGAAGTTGTGGATGCTCCATCACTGAAAGTGTTCCAAGTCAGGCTGGATGGGGACCTTGAGCAGCCTGATCTAGTGAAAGATGTCCCTGCCTATGGCAGGGGGTTGGACTGGATGATCTTTAAAGGTCCCTTCCAACCCAAACCATTCTGTGATTCTATGACTGCTCTAAGAGAGTTCTACCACACAGATTTCTTGTGTCAATGATAACCTGTAACTTAGGAACTGTTGGGATGTCATCTGTGGTTAATTCAGTGTATTTGGCCATGTTACAAATGCAGGGAACACGGAAATCTCTGAACAGAAATTGCAATAAGTGGTGAGATTTATTGAAAAACACTGCCATATAATGGGGATTGTCTGATGATCAGTGTCTGCCAAGTCCCTGGTGTACAAATTACACTGCTTAATGTGTAAGACATCCTCCTTGTGTTTGATACAGCAGTGCTACTGTGTGACCTCCCCAGAGCACAGCAGTTAGAACACAGCAACTTGCCCAAAATGTTATGGCTTGCAAGATCAGTGCTTTCTGTTTTGTTGTATACACATCATTTTCTGAGGTATGTTCTCTTGTGATAGAGGTAAATGTACTGGATTTCATGAGACTGTTTACCCTAGCACTAATCAATATCTTCAGAACATATTTTCCATTCTCTGTGTCTTATTTCAAAGGAATTAGAGATAAGAATTTGTGAGAAACTGAAGTAACAATGGAGTCAAAGGTGCCAGAGAAAAAAGCAACAGAAGGCAGAAGAAAAAGCAGAGAAGTTGAATTTAAATGAGCAGAGTTTAAATGTGATCATAGATCCAAAAATCCCTGGGGTGAGTCAGGATGGGCACATCTAGAGACGTCCTGATAAGAGAAACAGTGGCAGTAAAATAAATAAATAAAAGGACACTTTGGTCCACACACAGAGTGAAATTTTGAAATTGAAATTTTTTAAAATGTTTCATGTTTATAGAACTGTAGTTACAGTGATAGTGTAAGGGAAGGCTTCGGGTAGTGGTTGTTTCTAGTAGCAATAGCATCAGTTAGTAAAAGTTGATACAGCTTGTTCAGATTTTCGTGTGACCTTAAAGGCTTGTTCCACAGCAATCATAAAAAAAAAAGTAGTGTATTACTTTAGTTCTTTATACTGTCATTATGGTATATTTTTCTCTTCATCATTTGTTCGTGTCTAAAGCATTTCTGAATTACCTGATAGCATTCTGCTAAAATCTACCAAAGATTTGATTTGCTCTCAAGGAAGTGGCTGTGATGACACAGAAGTTTGCCTCGTTGCAATGGCGATAAAGGACGAGGTGTACCTTTAAATAGAGAACCGAGTTCTGATCGCTATATCCCATGTTCCTGTTTAGTCTTGTTCATTAGACAAGAGAGGACCTGTCCATCAGTAGGTATTCAGCTGTGGATGGACAAGGCCTCCACAGGTGAAGATACTGTGATAATCATTACACTTGCATATGTAATCACAGGACAGATCAGAGAAAGAGGCCTAAACCAGGGAATAAGGCCGTATCACTCTTCAGGAGAAACAGCTTTTTGGGCATAATGTTAGCTTTGTCAGGTTTGATAGTCAGGTATCGTTCTAGTCTACCTGGGTCAGGTCCATGCTGTGGAAAGGTACCCCAGGAACTTATTTGGCTCTGTGTTCCCATTGTCACTGTAGCGAAGGTCAATGGAATTTCTTTACAGAGAAAGCCCACAAGATCAAGCCTAAACTCATCCCATTTGTAGGAAAATTGTTCCTCTCTGTCGAACTTCATTTTGCCCACTCCAGATCTCACTGAGCTTAGTGAGAAGAATGATTAAGACATGATGCTTGATTTTATACAGATAGAGCAAGTATATGTTTTCACACACAACTTAGCAATTAGTGACAGAAGGTACATAAATGATGAAAATGTTCTTATTCCATGCTAGTTAAATAGGCATTTGAGAATAGAAGTGCAGCCGCTCTGCTGGCTGATACAGTGATGGCAGGAATGTCCCATGCTTTAGGGTAATTGCTTTAATTGAAACAGGTGTGCCACAGTGCTGCAGCAATTTAGCTACTTCATGATCTCACTTTAAAGTTTACAAGCAGGCTTTTATAATTTTCATTTCCATTAGTGGAACGTCTCTGAGAAGCAACATGACTTACTTGAAAATATCTTCCATTATCTGCAAGTAGTTCTAAAGTGCTTTCTGCTGTCCTTCCTGCAATGAATCCATTTTGGCTTGCTTCAGGGGATTTGCCTTGCAGAATTCCAGCAACCAAGAGCTAGAGATGCATTTTGAGATACATTTACTGGATATTTGTCAGGTACGCTGACTGGGAAAATCAATGCCTTCTGGATGGGTGAGGGGCAGTTCATTATGCTAAGGCCACTGATTAGTGCTGAATTAAATGTTCTCATTCCGTTTCCAAACGTTAAATTGCAGGGGTTGTTTGAAGTGCTAGTGAAACTTTTTCCATAGTTCCTTATATTATTTTGAGTGATCAGGGCAAGAAACATGAAGAGATGAACGGCTGAATGTTTGTGAAAGGATTGCAAAGAGGCCAAGAGACTAAAGGTCTTTTGTTTCTGCAGTCTCATCTGAACCAGTATGTATGCTTGCCATTCTCATCCTGCATACAGCCCAAATGGAAATTCATCTTCTTGAGTTTAGAAGAAAGGTTTTGCAAATCTCCAAGCACAGATGGGAGTCTGGGTCTCTTACACTTCGTTATGTTTCTCATGCTCCGTTTTTTGTCATTGTGTCATGACCTTTGACTATACCCATAGTTTTATCGTACAGGGTGAAAGGAATGTGGGGGAAAGGGAAAGCAGAGGAGATACCTCAGAGGGAAAACAGACATTTTTCAAACCATTTTAAAAACCACGGACTTAAGACTCTCTAGATGAAGAAGGCGTGTTTCTGTGGAATAGGAACTCATGGGAGAATGTTATGCATTCACCTTGGGTCACATTTGATTTGGACAGTGAAACTAGAGTCTTAAGATACATAAAAGTCAAATCAGATGAGTGTGGTCGACTTCTAAAGTCTTAAATTTCCCCACCCTGTCTCTCCTTGCCTGGAAAAAGCTACTACTTCTTTTTGTGTAAGTTTTTAGCATGGAAGGATACTCATGGTAATCCTGGAGAGTGTAGTCTGCTATTCAGAAAAGAATTAAAGATGCAATGGATGTCATTCCATATTGCTTATGTTGCCCCAATTTTTCATCAATATACCATGAGAAAGTGAGCAAGAACTTCCATTCTGTGCTTTTCCACTTTTCCTTTAAAATATTCAGCAACTGTACTTATTTTAACAAATTTTTGCTGATGGACAGTAGTTTATTACATACTGACAGAGTTCATACACTTCTTTCTCAAATGTCTTTCCTTTTACGACTGGTATTTTGTTTTGTTTTGGTTTTTTTTGTTTTTTTTAAAACATCCTCCCCTTCCCCAAGTGAGGACATCTGTGACAGGAGGAAATAAAAGGGATGAGTGTTCTTCTTTCTCTAGCAGTTGATCCTCGCCTTTCTCAACAGGGTCCTGTGCTTGGGTCACAACAACCCCATGCAGCACTACAGGCTTGCGGAAGAGTGGCTGGAGAGCTGCCCGGCAGAAAAGGACCTGGGGGTGGTGGTCGACAGCTGGCTGAACGTGAGCCAGCAGTGTGCCCAGGTGGCCAAGAAGGCCAATAGCATCCTGGCTTGTATCAGAAATAGTGTGGCCAGCAGCACTAGGGAGGTGATCGTCCCCCTGTACTCAGCACTGGTGAGACCACACCTCGAATACTGTGTTCAGTTTTGGGCCCCTCACTACAAGAAGGACATTGGGGTGCTAGAGCGCATCCAAAGAAGGGCAACAAAGCTGGTGGTGGGTCTAGAGCACGAGTCTTATGAGGAGCGGCTGAGGGAACTGGGGTGGTTTAGTCTGGAGAGAAGGAGGCTGAGGGGAGACCTTAATTGCTCTCTACAACTACCTGAAAGGAGGTTGTAGTGAGGTGGGGGTTGATCTCTTCTCCCAAGTAACAAGTGATAGGACGAGAGGAAATGGCCTCAAGTTGTGCCAGGGGAGGTTTAGGTTGGATATTAGGAAAAACTTCACCGAAAGGGTTGTCAGGCACTGGCACAGGCTGGCCAGGGAAGTGGTTGAGTCCCCATCCCTGGAGGTATTTAAAAGAAAGGGTAGACGTGGTGCTTAGGAACATGGTTTAGTGGTGGACTTGGCAGTGCTAGGTTAACAGTTAGACTTGATGATCTTAAAGGTCTTTTCTAACCTAAATGATTCTATGATTCTAAAAGCTAATGCAATTGAGGCAAGGATTGTAAATAGACTTGGATTACTTTTTAGTTAGGGTTGACTGTGGCAAGCTCATGTGATTATAGGAATTCCTGGGCAGCTGAGTGAACAACAGGAAATGACATTGTTGTGCTTCAGTACACTAACTGGAGAAGGCTGTGGATGACCCCAATAAATATAGTGAGCCATCTTTCAGTTAAAACTTGGGTAAACATTGTTCAAGTGTCACTTTTTTTTTTTTTTTTTTTTACCAAAGGATCCTAAGGCATTGGGACTATAGAGCCAATTTTTAAACCCTAACGTAATTGAAATCAGCCTTATTTAAGTATGTATAAGTATACTTATCAAAGTATGTGAATGCTGATTTGCTGGAAACAACTGTAGTAAAATGCAGATATCTAGAAGTAAAGCACATCGCCTACAAACATTAAGCCTTTAAAAGGTGGGGAGTAAGTTGGCATCTGTGCAGAGGACTTGCTTTTCTGAATCTAGCAGTATTATTATCAAAGATGTTACCAAGTACCTCTTGCTCACTTCTAAACACACAGAAACTCTCTTTTACAAGATTCCAAGATTCATAAACTGAGGTACTTGTTTAAGAGTAGCCACCAGCCCCCAATCTTTGATTTCTTTCCTTTGACTTCCTGATGTGTTTAGTGCATTACAGAGTCCTTGAGATTTCCTTTCCCTTTCTAATATACTTGCCTTTTTTTTCCCCTCCATCATGTATCTTTTAATTGTTGGCATAAAAAAACATGTTCTTTTGCTTTATGTATGCAAGTTCTTGATTCCTGCTTGGTCACACTAGTCTGCAAAGATGTTCTTCTCTCGTTTGGTTCTCATAAGATTCAGCAGGTCTTTTCAAAGAAAGCTTCACATGGCGTGTTTCGTGAGATGTGCTTTTTTTGGGCAACCACACACCACTAACTAGAGAATAGTGTTGCTTGTCAGAAGAACCCTTTCAGGTTATGGATGACTGCATAAATTCTCTTACTGTTTCTCATTGCTGAACTAATAATACATTTTATTTCTACCTTTGAGTCAGTTTCCAAGTAGGAGTAGTTGAAGCATGGCTTAATTTTGTCAGCATATGATAGTTTCTATTACATTAACTTTCAAGGGAACAAAATTCATCTCAACTTACATTATATTCCAAGTGCAGTAATTTCAAAGAAATATTCAGTGAGAGATTAAAATAATGAAGGGGAAAAAACTCTAGTTGAAAAGTTAAGCATTGTTACTGTGTATTCAATACTAGATAGTGTTTCACTGAAGCTAGACTTCAGCTTTTTTGTTTCTGTTTGATGATACTGTTTTGAAGGCAGAGTTTTGGGTGGGCTTTAATTGTCAAGCACGCTGCATTCAAGAATGTACATCTTAGTAAAATTTTGGAAGGCAAAAACATTGTGTAACAGGGAAAAGCTAAAGGTACATGGAGTAGATTTTAGATAGGGGACTTCATAACTATTCCTAGGGTAAACTTTGACTCTACATTTAAAGTCAGGCAAGCATTTCAAAATAGTGATATTTCTCCTTTTAATACAATTTTGTGGAAGTAAGATGTAGGTCTTGCATTCCTGCTCTAATATCAAAGTTAACTCTCAATCTAGAAGGCAGATCAATGTCAGAAAAAAAATTACAAGCATATAATTCAAACCCACATTTGGTTTCCCACAGGTAACTTGATAGCACTAGATGCTTTCTTCAAACCAGTAAATATTGCACCAAACTGTAGCACGAAATGCCTTGCTCATGAGCATCTCCTCAACAGTATGACTCTTCCTTCTGTTTACAGATAGAAAAGACAAATTAAGTATGGCAACCATATTAAATTAAAGTTTTGAGATGTATGTTGCAGTCTTTCTTCCATCAAGTGTGGTGTTAGATATATTTCACTCACTTTTCTTATACGAATAAAACTTTCTCATATATAAAAATCAATATAGTTAAAAAGAAATGCAGTTGAGCCTTCAATAAACATCTTAAAACCCCTTTCTCACTCACACTTAGCTAGGATCAAAGCTGTGGACTTAGGTGCAGACACACTGTATGGAAATAGAATTACTTCATCTTATTTTAGCATTTCAATGCAGCTGCCTCACTTTAATCTTTAGAATTTCTTTAGTACTCAAGCCATGTACTGTCTGTTTGCACAGGGGAGAACTTCATACCTTATGTATATTTTTATTGTAATTATTATATAATGTCAGCTCTTTAAGAATATTTCTACCAAAGGACTTAGTCTTCCACACCCAGCACACACGGAGCTCTTCAACTGTGCCTGAATCGTTGGGTCTAGCAGTTCTTTCCTGCTCTGGGATATAGGAATGCCTTTTGGGTGCTTCCAGTCTGCACAGGGATGAGGCGCAGTTGTGCGCAATTCCTCACCAGGGCTCTCCTTCTACATGGAGAGGAAACAGGCTCTTGGCCAAGTGGGTGCTGTGGAAGACACCAGTAGATCCCTCTTCTGCACAATCATGACAGCAAGATTCTGTGAAGCTATAAAAAAAAAAAAAAAGTTTTTACCATTCAATTTAAACATGCTTTTTTACGCCTTCCTGCAGTTCCACTTAGCTATGTCCTTACCCAAGTCCATCATAATAGAAGGAAACACAGCTGAGCATGAACTTAAAATGAGACCTTTTAACTTAAAGGCTAAATGTGAACTTTCCATGCATATCTGAGGTAATCTCAAGTGAGATTATTTTATTCTTCACATACACTGTATCAAGGAACTCCTACCCTCTATACAGTTTTGGGTTCCTCAAAAAGTATTTTGAAAAAGGCAGGAGAGTTCACTAAAGTGCAGAAAGGATAGTAGGAGTTCTACAAAGCCTTTCTTGTAGTGGGAAGAGTAATAATCCCAGTTTACAAACTGTAACGAAGGCAAGGCTAAGAGTCACTTCATGAGAGTCTGAAGACCTTAGGGGACAGATTTCCGAGAGCAGATACTTCTTTAAGCTTGCAGAAATGGATAAAATTATGTTCTGTGGCTGGAAGTTGAAACTAAGCAAACTCAAACAAAGTATAAAGAATGAATTCTTAAATCTTTTTCATGGACTAAGCATTTTATTTAAATCTGTATTTTTAAAGGATGACTACAGTGCTTTTAGTAAATAGGGACTGAAAATAGAAGGTGCTTGGTGATTCCATTTCCTGTGATATGAAACACTGTGGTCAGACTGAAAGAGCTTCTGGCCTTACAACTCTGTTAATGTAATTTCTTCTTTTGAAATTGTGCAGCAAGCTTCATGGCTTTTTATTTTTACTTTTTGTGTGTGTGACAGTTATGGAAAATCAAATGAGATTCTGAAAACAAGTAGTGTTGCAGCATCGCAGCAAGTACGTTTCTTATCCTAGCGTCACAAAACACACAACTTTGCTTTGAGTTAAATGAGAAATACACTACTACTTATTTTTACAATTAAACTTCAGCATTTCAGCAGAAACAGGCATTTTTCAGAATGCTTTTACCATGGCAAATGTAGCAGTCACCTTTCCAAACACATTTTGACAAATATTACCCTGCTCTAATGTATTGGTCAGGGTCAGTCATCTTGAAATATCATCACTCGCTACCATACTGAGCATGGGCCTATACGATTTCCTATGACAGAAGAGTTTTTGAAAGGATAAGTATTCGCAAATGTTTAAAAGATGGCAGCTATCCTCCAAGCAGTTTATAGACATATAATGAACTCAAGAGACTAAGCTATAGTGTCCCTCTTCTACAAAGTTCGGTCAGCCTTCAGCTGGGTAAACTTTGTTTGAAATATCTCCTGAGTAAAGAATGAATGAACAAAATTTAGAAATAATTTCTTCTAAAAGGAAAGGAAGTCCAATAATTAAAGCAGCAATCCTGGACTGGAGATCTAGGTTCAGTTTCTTCTTTTGTATAAGGACTTACATGGGATCCTTGACACGTTTTTTATTCTCCTTAGCTACATCTGTACTATGCTTCCAACAGTGCATCCCACTAACCGGTTCCATTGTGTGCCCAAGAAACGTTTTAACTCTGTGTATGCCCACCATTTCCATATCTCTTGGTATTCACAAAGCAGCAGCTTAGATACTCACCTGCAAAGAAGCTCTGGTGCACTGCAGACAAGTGCCAGTCAGGTTGCCTTGACCCATCAGGAACCTGGGAGACACAGTGAAGTCCAATGGAGGTAAAGTGCAGCAGCTGTATCTATTCCGGAGTCTCTTACTGTTGCTCCACAGGGCTGTGATTGTGAACTACTCCAAGGGTATTAAGGTACCCTGGCATTTTGGTGTATGTTGTATTGGTCAGCAAATCACAGGGTTTTTTACGGTTTCACAGAATCACAAAATGGTTGAGGTTGGAAGGGACATCTGGAGGCCATCTTGTACAACCGCCCTGCTCAAGCAGGGCCACCTAGAGCCAGAACCATGTCCGGGCACCTTTTGAGTAGCTCCAAGGAGGGAGATAACACAACTTCCCTGGGCAGCTTGTGCCAGTGCTCACAGTAAAAGAAACCTTTTCTTGATGCTCAGAGGGAGCCTCCTGTGTTTCAGCTTGTGCCTGTTGCCTCTGTTTCATACTGTCACCCTAGTAACACTGTGGAAGATTATTAGTCTTCTTATTAGCATCATGTTTTGTATTCGAAAGGGAAAGCAGAACTAAAAAAAATGTAGTTCTAGATTCGTTTTTGTCAGGTTCGTAAGTAATTTTGTTAGAATACGGACAGTAAAGAAAGATCACTAATGACTACCCCAATACCATGCTGCCAAAATATCCTAAACATACCAATCCTGTTTCCAGTGAAGTCAGATCATGTCCAGTGTTCAAATATATATTCTTTACTTCTGACATTAAAACGTAACTGTTGTATTTTTAATAGTATCACCTATTTGTCAAGAATCTAGGGGTGAGCAGAATGTGTGAATGTGCTCTGCTTTCTACACTGCAATTTCAGTATTATTCTGAAATACTAGTTGAAGCTATTCTCAACATAAAATATTCTGAGCTATTTTACCAGCATTTCTGTGGACGATCTTTCTGCCTTGGTCTAGAAATAAGCAGATGGTTGTCATTTCAAGGTGATGACCCGTCCTTTGTCTTCAGTACCTCAAGTTTTTAAGAGGGGGGAAAACTAATGATCTGTCTTCTGATATTTTTAATGGATTCAAAATGCATTTGAAATTATTTTTTTAATATATTTTCTTCTCTCTAGAAAATACGAAGGATATTCTCGTGATATACGAAAAAGAAGCAGAAGAGTGGGCTCTGTATTTAAAATCTCTTTTTGGACACATAGTGAACGAAGGAGGAATCTTACTCTACAATCTGGAGACTTCGTGTTTCAAGCACCTGGAGCTATTCTCTTTACCCTGTTATAAATGCAAACTCCTGATACTATCGTGTGGACTTCTTAACTGCCTGAACAGAAAGAGAAATTATCTTCTGGAGCAAGTTCTAAAACCTCCGGATAATGTGGTGATTCTACTTTGTGGGGTGGAGAATTCAGAGATTCTTTATGAGATACTGACCTTAGATGGAGGCAGCAAAGAGATTTCCACTGATCAGGAACCTGAGGAATATCTCTCTGTTGTTACTGGAATTATTCAACCAGGTAATCTAAAAATGAAAACTTTGTATGATTATTAAAAGACTTTTCTTAGCTGTATTAATATAATTTGGAAGGGAAAAAAAGTGATAATTCAGGTTTTCTGGAGAAATTATCTCTCTTCAGCTTGGTCCAACAGTTTTAGTTTGATGATGCATTTGTCATTGAAGTGTGATGAAACTGTTGTACTCTTAGTCCAGCTTCATTTTCACAGAGAAGCAGCTTTGGAAAGTCTGAAAGCTGCCACTGGCACCTGTGAACTTACCATCACTACTTCATGGTAAGATTTAAGACCTGACATGCACTTGTTTCTCTGTTTCCTCAGCTTACAAATCTCGGAAACTGTACAAAACTATGGGTTTGTTTGATCTCTTTCAAAATGCCTTAATGTGACAGTGTATATATCTCTTTAGATAAATCAGACTGAAAATAGAGTGAAAAATAATTACTGAGTAAGACCCAGTTTTGTGGATGGATTTCCTGTGTGATACAGAAAAGCTGTAAGAGCAGAAGTTCCCTTCCCCTTTTACCAACTAAGTCTGTACTGGAAGGACTAAAACTGCCCAGTTTGTCTGTGTTTGTACGTCCATGGAAACTACAAAGAAGCATTAATGTAAAAATGAGCACTTCTGGAATGAAGAAAAACCCCACTCCTGAGGGTGAGAAGTACTGAAATGGCAAAGTCTGTGCACATGGTTTAGTTTAACCCAAAATTTAACTTTGCCAGGCTGCATAAATGAAACCAAGAAGTACCTTTAGAAAGACAGATGCATGGGCCACTCTGGAAAGGCGATGTAAGTTGTGCCCAGGTTTCAGGTAGATGGCTGTGTGTTTTCCTTTGAGGGCATATTTACTACTGCTTCTTTGTAGTCTCTAGGTCTCTTACTTCCTGTCAGCTCTTGCTATTTTGTCATGATTTTGTCTACTAAGCAGAACATTGTGCTTCTGTCTTTGTTACCTGCAAGTTGCCATTTTACTGGCATGGGAGCTTGTACTTGAGAAAGACATCCTGCAGTTCAGTTTTACTCAGAAATTAACCTGGTTTTGGATGCAGATGAACAACCAAGAATATTCTTTTGAACGCAGGGGTAGAGAGACCCCAGCTGAGTCAGAGTGACCAAGCTGGATGTCCCTGCTGCCTTGTGCTTGAGCAGATAAGCTAAAGCATACTATAAGGCTTCCAAACCTGCCCAGAATGTGTCTACACACCATCTGGCTATGTCAGATCAGTGCTTTCAAAACTAAGTTTTAGACACCTCCTTCCCGGACATCTTCTGTTCTAACGTTTCTTGTTGTTCAGTATTTATTAACCTTTTCCTCAGTATATCTTTTTCTGAGCATCTCTCAGACTTTAAGTTTTGGGGCTAATTACAGTTGCCTGGTTTGGTTTCAGGAGGTATTGTTTGCTACAAGTCTGTGTCTGATATGTAGCCTCAGATTGGAGTTCCTTGGCAGTTTTTTAGTGGAATGAAAAAAAAAAGGTGGGTCTATACTATGTGTCTCTGTGTGTGTGTATATATATATATATACACACATATATATAGGAAGGAACTGGGCTCAGAGACAGTTGACTGCACAGGAAATTGCACACTTTTCTGCAAAGATAAACAGTTTTCTAGAAGACAGATGATGTTTTTTTGCTTGGTCTGTGCATTCACAAAAATATTTATTGCATCTGCCCTTGGGATTTTACTTACATTGTAACGTCAAGTGACTAACAGGTGCTCAAATGGTCTTTTCTTTGTCAGTGGTCAATATCAGCGACTTCAGAGACGAGTACAAAGCTGAATTAAGGAATAGTTGTTGAAAGCCTCAGTCTCAGTGTGTACATCTTTACCAAGGATGCATAGACTGTGGGTGGGATCAGACAAGTTCAATTGACTGAACTAGACCCAGGACTGGGAGTAGCGTTGCTGCCTGGTGTTTCAGGGTGTAAACCCTCCTTCATACACATAGCTGAGAACTGCTCTGGCCCTGTTTTTTCTGTACTGGTGTGCCCTGGCCGTCAGGCAGGCCAGGTCAGATCAGTGCTTGCTAGGAGACCTCTGCACTGCTCTCTGTTGCACAGTGAAAGTATTCCGAGTGCAAGATTTGCTGTCACCTAGGTATTGATTTAAGCTCTGAGGAATGAAGATGTGCATGTCTTATCGTTATTTACCTTTGCTTAACGATAATGGTGACTGTTTGCAGTGTCTGTATTTATGATACTGTTTTGTAGAATCCTATTAAGCTCTTAGCCTTTGTGATCTCTGTGGCAGGGATTTTGACAGATTACAGATCTGAGAAAAAGATTTTTTCCCTTGTATTTAAAATGGCTTGCTAAAGGGTTATTAAGTATACTTGGATTATTTTTCCTTTGGAGCATTTTTTTTATGCCTTTCTTTAGGGCTATTCACTCACAAGATCTCCCATCTCTCTTCATATGGATCATCATCTTCTGTCACTTTTAGTTTTCAGTGCTTTTCCCTTGTCCCTTATATTTCTGCTTTTGGAGATAGTGATGAAAACACTTTTGTGTATGTTCTTCAGGCTTTTACGTTCCTTTTTTTCCCTAAACTGTTCATTGCTGTTAACTTGTTCCTCCATGCATTTATACCTTCTTGTCTCCTCAGTATTAACAAGAGCTGTCACTCTACCGAAGTCTAAAAATTTAGTGATGCGCTTTAATTAACAATGATTACATGGCACCACGCTGTTGTGCACACTGCAACTAAATTCTGTTAATCCCTTAGGACAGCGGGCCATCGAGATCCTAGGTGTAATTGATGCCAGGGCTCTTGAGTGGCTTGTGGGTAGTTAGAACAACTGAAGACAGATGCTAAAGCAGGTTGTTACCTCACAGTCCTGAAGAGTGTTAATAATGGCGTAGCTTAGGTGCTAGTAATCATCACCCTTCCGCTACAGCTTTCTCCATACTCTGCAAAGTTCCTAGGCAAGGTAAGTTCTCAGCTGTCTCTTCTCCCCTAGCTGCTATTCTCTTTGTACTGTCTCTACAGTCTGAGATGCAAAGAGTGCAAAATAAATGTAATTTTATATGCCCCGCCCCATTTATTTTGCCAAAACCTTTTGCCTACCAGATGGTACCAGTTTCGTCTTGTTGGAGTAGGCAGGGCTCTTTATCTGTTAAAACTTCCTTCTACTTCTAAAGGAGTATATATGCCAAAAATTCTAGGCAAAAAACAATACTAATTAAAATGCTCAGTAAAACTAAATAAAATGGAAAATGCAGGGGGTTTTGTACCCAGCAGAGAGCTTGTTTGCCCTGTAATGTGATTCAAACACAAAATCTGAAGGGTTTGTCATTCCTGTTTGAACATGTTCTTGGAGGAGTAAAGGGAGAACTGAGACATGGAAACTGGCCTTTCTAACATACGGTTCCTGGATGGTGACAGATTTTGTTATATTCACCTTATGCATGAAGATGACTGCAAATATTTTTTATTGTTGTCAAAAATTCCTTTAGCAGGACTTGTTCACAAGATACTTCACTGTTTGAAACTTGCTACATGCAGATTTAGAGTTGGTTTTGAATTGTTGTGTAAGGGCCTGTTGTCATAAAAAAGATAAATCTCTGGGAAAGAGTAGAACACTCGGAAATTTTATCATTCTACGTTAACATCTAAGATGGCCCAGTGTGACTCTAGAATTCTGACTTCGCTTTAACAGCTTTCCCTAATGTCGCTGAAAGTAGAATCGGGAGACACATTTTGTTTGCATCTGTCTCTTCCTTTCGCTTTTTCTTTCTACAGCTTCTCCTTGGTCTGCTGAACTGTGTACCCCTTTTTATATTAAATTGACATACTTCCAATGTCTTAATTCAGTACACTGGGGGTTTTTAGCCTAGACATAGCTGGGTTTTTTGTTTAGTCCTGAAACACTTCCACTTCAAATTCAGGCTAGCCATATGTTTAATCAGGGGATTCGTAGATATAGATAGATATTTGCAGCTGGAGGTAGTTACTTAGATCTTTAAATGTCCTGAATTTCTCCTGTAGTTATTTGTGCCTCAGTATTGATGATGCAAAAAGAGAACAGGTCTTGTCTACTACAAACAATTTTCTGTGACACTGTTTCTAAAGTGTGCTGACATTTTTATGAGAGTTTCTGGTGGGACTTCACAGTACAGCTCAGGAGTTGTAAGTATCCATTAGTCTGCTTGCTGTTCTATTAGGTTTCATTGTTTACAGCTCAACAAAACAACTCTCGTCACTTCTACTTCCAGCCTTTTGTCTAAGCAGTGGAATCCTCTTTTTGGCCAAAATATGAAGAGAATCTCCTTCTGTAAAATTTGATAGTTGAGAACCACTCAACAAACCTACGTGTATCCATTCATTATCTGCTATTATATTGAAAAGTGAGAACAGGTACATAAAGTAACATAACCCAACTAAAAAACTGTAGCCACAGTCTTTGACAGCTCAGGAAAGATTCTCAGAATGAATACGTAACTTTTGCCTGAGACAGCAATGTGCCATTAATTTCTGATTGTTACCTAAAAAGTATTCAGTGTACATGCACACAATTTTAATCAACAAGAAGAATAATATTAAGAAAAATACTTCTACAACTACTAGTAAGGTGTAGATCTGGAGTAATGAGATGCTAGCATTGAGTGTTTGTCTCTAATAAGTAAATGTAGGACAAACAGTCTGAGAGCTTAAAATAGGGCTTAATATATGCAAATCTTCAGCCTGCTTCAAATATGGGGCTAATTTCCATTGTGCAGGTCACAGAAAAGAGAAATAAATCACTGTATTTTTACCATAAGCTTTTATGGTATCTGTCTCCTGTTTCATTTCTAGTACAGTGGCATAGATTTTATTGGAATTGTACCAGGAATTTGAGTATAACATTGAATACTGAAGTAATACTTCACGTTTTGAATCCACTGCTTTGCTTGTTCTCCTGTAAAATCCTCTTCACATTGGTACTCAAATATGAGTAACCAATGACGATGGATTTTCTCAGGCTGTCAGCAAGACTTGTGCTGATGAACTAAATCCCTTTATTTAAGTGGGAACTTTACCATTGTCTTTAATGGGCAAGTGTTTTGCCTAGATTTTGATGCTGACTTGGAGTCTACGAAGAAATTAAGCTAAAAGGCTAACAAGAACCAAAGTTGAAGAGGAAAAAAAATCACTAGAATTTTTTGTTTGTTTGTGAATACTGAATACAGCATGTATTTTGTGTGTGTATCAACTAAAGTCTTGGTTGTAAAGATTTCTCACATGGACACACAAGATTGAGTAAATAGAGGGAAGTAGGTGGGTGGTTCTGGCCTCGTTTGCTGCCAGGGGAGGCTGCAGTAGATGAGACCACACGGTTGTGCCTCCCTTTCCTCCTTCCCCAATGTATTAACATTCAGACAGCGCATACCACTGTTGGTGCTTTAAGGCAGTGAGGTTGTCTGCTTAGTGAGGAGCACCTCAAATGCCAATTAAACTTTTTTATTAAAATGAAAATAATCTGTATGAATTTATTGTGAGCAGAAGGGGCATTTTGTTAGCTGAAGCGTGCTGCAGGATAGTCCTCATTTCCATTTTGCCCTGCCAATGAGTCTTTGAACTGCTCTGCAGGGACTGCGGCTAAGATTACTGATAAATCTTCCTGAGATTTGTTTCTCCATCTCTACACACAATGATTGCTTAGATGCCAGTGCAGTGATGGGGATTTGTAACGGGGATGACTGTCAACAAAAAACTGTGGTTAGTGTCACTAACTTGTTTCATATGGCTATTTCAAACCAGAAGAGAAACTGAAGTGGCAGCCTGGAAGTCGCAACCATAGATAAGATGTTGAGGCTGCCATCCCCTGCTGCTTAAACTGTTTGAGTTCTTTGTTCTTTCTTCTCTTATTTCTGCAAAATCCAGAGCATATTTTATTTGTTATATAATCAGGTTTCTTAGCAGATTACATTTCGATCTGTCTAGCCAGTCATGGTGACCTGTACCCTTGGATTCTGAAGTATGCATCACGTATGTGATGTTTTTCCCTCTTATTTTTGACACTAATTGGATGAAAACTGCTTACACCTGGAAAAGTGAATGCACTGACATCTTAAAGTGAATGTTTTTTAACAGCATTTAGGATGAGCTCGTAAAAAGTTTTATTAATAATAAAAGTCAAATGAGTAGAGCATAAGCATTACTGCAACAGCATGCACTAATTTAAATTAATGTACTGTGATTTTACTGTTGTTTATTTTGGTTATAAATTTTTTATTTTTAAAATGAATTAATGGATTTGTCATCCTTAGTCTGCTCTTTCAAGGTTGCAAGTGGACACCATCCAAATTTATATCTTGTTTATGGCACAACAGTCGTCAGCCAGTATTTAGTTGCAGTTGTAGGGCTGTTTCTAAAGCTTACAAATAATGTCAGTTTTAAGACTTCCAGCAGGTATTTTGCAGCTAGAACTATAAAATGGCTGTGTGAATCTATATTCTCACATGTCCTTCATATAATGTATTATTGACACGTCGGGTTTTGCACTGTGGTTGCCAATCACAATTACTGAAAAGTTCTTATTGGAAGGCGTATAGAGAAGTCCTCTGGAAATGCATTCTTTGTATATTTTTTGGCACACAAGTGTTGTTATAACAAAATTGCTATTTGTAATTTCACTATGATGTATTTCTGTTAAGTTAGTGTCAGCTTCTTGGAAATAGGATAAAATAAGGGTCATGTTGTTTTCCAGATTAAAAAAATTGTAATACCTATCCCTGAAAAAATGAAGTATATCACCTATTTGAGTTCATACTGAAAAAAAAAAAAAATCAATATTAGGATAGCAACCTTTTTCTATAGAATCAGATTTCGCTCTTGATAGGGTCTCTCTGTACTTACTTAAATGGCTATGAGGACAGAACTTGGGCCAGAAAATGTTATTACAGTTACAAAGTTAGGTGTTCAAAAGTCAAAAAGTTAAAAGTACAAGGTAGCCTACTAAACTTTAGTTAGGACCCTTGTTCATAGCATTGATTGCCTTTAATTATGTAAGCGCATTCTTCCCACCCGCCCCCTGCCAAAAACCTGCCCTCATTAGTACACAGGATAAATAGTGCTCAGTTAATTAGCAGTTATTTGATACTTTGTGTTGGAGTTTGTGGTTGCATTATTTATGTATTGAATGCCATTCAAATCCTGTTGAGAAAACAGAATTATTAATTGCCTAATGTGCTTTTCTGTAGAACTCCTTTCTGTAGTGAGTGCTGTCCAAACATTATTTTATTTTATCATCATTTTACGTACTAGTAGATTAGGGTGAAGCATTTCTTCCACTTCTGATACCACTTTAAGACATTACTTTTCATAACACTTACCAGTATATAGTATTTTTTACATCCATATTCAAGGCCCCTTTAATTTCAGATGCATTTGTGGCTGCTCAGATGTCTGCAGGTCAGCTGTAAGGTCTTTCACAGAAAATGCAATACAAAACTAATGAGCACTTCTGAAGAGCATGTTTTAAAAGCCTTCTAGCTTTTTGCCTCAAAATTTCGGGATGGGAACCTGAAATGACCTAAACTCTCTAGAGCAGCAATCAACTAATATCACTGTCCTTTCTCTCACTGAAATCTTCTCCTCGTTCACTGAACTCTTGTTATTACAAGAATAACTGAACCGGAATACGGTAAACAACACCTTCTTTAAGTACTAACCCACAGGTCAATGCTGGAGTAGGTCTAACTTGTGCACTGTCCGCAGTACAGATGAATTTAAAATAGTCAACAATATACTACAAAGGAGAGAGACTGCTTTTGAGTGTTTAGTTTTATGGAACTTTAATAAAGTCATTGTAAAGCAATTGCTTTCCCAGCTCCTCTCTTCATCCTAGCCTTGGCATCTTTACCCAGTGACTCCTACTTTTCAGTCTTGGTCCCTTGTAGTAATATTGGTTATTCACTTCTGGAGCACCCAGCAATATACATGGGATCATGATCAGGATCCCACAGACGCTCTACAACATCATGTTTGTTGAGTTAGCTCGATCTCACAATATGGAGCTCAAGCAGGCCTTCTATCTCCTATGTCAATGTTACCTCAGATGTGGAAAAACAGGTAATAACTTGATCCAGCATTAAGAAAGAGCGGCATAGACAGATACTGCATAATACGGCAGAAAGTCTCCTGGTAGCTATTAAACCATCAAAATAATTTCAACAAATCGGAACTTAGAGAGAGTTTTTTAATATTTGACCAGTACTTTACATAATGTGGCCATTGCTTTTTTGACTGAATACTGGGAACTCTGTAGCCAGATTTATTGTGTTATCAAACACAGCCCTGCACAGTTGTCTTGTCTTCCAAACCCCAATGCCTGCATCCATTTTCTATTTTTCACTTTCCTGCATAAGATTCTATTCTCTTTCCTTTTGTCCAACTCCTCTCCCATTGTTTGCTATACTGACTCAAGCCCACATTTGTTACCTGTTACAGTAAATTGAAAAGATCAGTCACAGGGATGTTTACTGAAAATGGATAAATACAGTTCCATCTAAAGATCTCTCTAGCCCTTGGATTTTATTTTGTTGTTTTTTCTATCTGCAAAACTGTATCTTTGAAATAGCTTATCTTACATGTAAAATAACAATACAGAATTTAATCTAAAAAAATAAAAAGGAAATTGGTGTCATGGTATTTCCTTATTTCTGAGGTTTTAGGTTGCTTGTCCATTTGTTTTCTTAACTCTGTTTTATTTTGCCATTTTTTCTTTTTTTTTTCCCCAGCTTGATTTCTGATACTAAGATCTTCCTTAGAGCAAACTAAACATTCTGTGAAACAATCAAGTAGGATAGCAATGATCACTGTCATCAGAGTTGACGACCAGTTAAAGATACTTCCAAGTAGATACTATTAAAGAATTATTCTTTTTTCCTAGGTAAGCCACAGAATGAAAATCCTGGAGACTCTTTGTTTTACATCTATGAAACAGTTCTTGCAGGTGAGTTGAATTCCCCTTGCATTTACTCGAATAAAGCCAGTAGTCTTCAGAAAATTAAATTTGTTTTCTTACATCTTGTCAGACATGAAAGGCAATAAACTAACCTTACCATAGCATACAGTTGTGTAGAGGAACATACCTTGTTCTCAGACACCCACCCACACATTCTTTTGAGAAGTGTGAAAAGGGGAGGAGATTCAATGAGGATGTTTCCTTTTTCCTTTTATTTCAGAGTAGAAAAAAAGGAAGACGTGGAGAGCTTTCCTTTTCTGTTCCCAGTATGAGGAGTTTTGCTTGTAGTAAAGAGCTGCTTTGAAATTTCAGATAAATCAGTCCTACTCACGTTACATTTGCAGCATCATTCATTGGCAGCCAGTGGTTGAGAGAAGCCCTGCATCACGACTTCGGCGCCTGTTGACATTTGTCATTCTGGGTTATTTATATTTGTGAAAGCCCATAAAGAGTCTTACTAGGGAAAATAGACTGGCAAAATCTCCACTTGCTTTTAGTAAAGAGCTACATAACATGTTTCCTATTCCCAGTTCTTGCTTAAACAGCTTTATTTCTGGGTTGACACTGTTGTGAAGTGATTGGCTTAACAGCACCAGCATGCTGACTGATGGAAAAGGATGAGTAAGTTATTTTGGAATTCCTGGCGTAGCAGTTCTGCACTGCTGGACTCAGAGGTTACTGGCTCTGTGGGTCTGTTTTGCTGGCAAGGTGTAAGGGCAGAAGGATGCTGCAAGCTCACTGGCTCTTCCTTACTGGCACGAATTCAATATACGTGTCAGTGATGTATGGAATTTAGAATTTTAGCTTCTTCAGTTAATTTCAAGACACGAGCATCAACCTGTGTGCTTTTAAACACTCCAGTCATTCCTGCTTAGCATGCTTTGGTCACAATGCAGAACCATCTTGCAGCATGTGGACTGGATTCTTTTCAGATAAAACTAAAAGGGAATGCACTCAGGGAGCTCAGTGGGTGCACTTGAGACACTAAAAGGTGTGCCTTCTACAGGTCCAGACTAGAACTAGTTGGAAATATGCCCCTTTGAAATGTGTATAGTGTGGAAGGAAGTATTTAGCCCCAACCGTTCCTCTCTACTAAATCTTCTTTTGTTAGGTCCTCCAGTCCTCCACCACCACCCCACCCCCCCCTTTTTGATGGGGACTGTTCGTGACTCTCTTGGCATCTCGGGTGTACTGGTGTGATCTCAAGCAGAAAGCTGCTGTAAAGCTGCACTGTTTTATCCCTACAGACCTATTGTCAAGGTTTCTAAGGATGTCGCTTTTGGTTCTGTGTTGAATGTGCCATGGGTCAGTGCATTGAAGAAGTTTGTTGGTATAAAGAAGGCTTTTTGTCATTACTGGCTCATCATCCAGGTGCTCAGTAAGCTGGCATCACTGTTCCTCTCATTCATAGTCGTGATGTCCAAAAAATGAGATAGTAAGAGGGAATGGTCAGAGAAACCAGAGAATCCTAAGAAAAGAAAGGACTCCAAGCTAGTACCGCTTTAAACCCTGACTCTTTTTATATGAATCCTTTTCTGCTTTTACATGGGAACTTGAAGAGCACCTTTAAGTCCAAGTTTCCCATCAGCTGAATGGTGGTTGTTGTAATAAAGTGAATTGAGGATTTTCCAGCTGAGAAAGTATTGCATTAAAAGCAAAAATTTCACTTGAAAACTTTGCTGAAGTTGCCTGGCCCACAGGTCTCAGTCAGCTTTTGGCAGTCATCTTGATAGCACTGATTGTATGTAGCCTCTGCTGGTTAATGATGTCTAGTTATTGCTAAGAGGGCTAAAGAGATTCTCAATTGCTGTGATGAGTGAAAGGGCCTGCTAGAAAGGAGGGATTCCCAATAATTGTGTCCTGTATGAGATTAAGACTGACTCCTGAATGAGTGTAAGGAAATACATGGTAAACATTTGTTCTGTGGTGGCGCAACAGGGAGCAGTTATATGATACCACTGCAGAAATTTGGAGGGAAAAGTAGCCCAAGAAGTGAACTGATTGCAGTTTCCAAGATTCATCATATTGGTCTTTACAATGCCAAGAAAGGTAGGACGGCAGCTGCAAATGAGCCAGTGTTTGTGCCTTGCAGAAAGTAGGTGAATCTTCAGGTAACCAGTCAGGATTTGACTTTGGATGAATTGTGAAAAAATGTTCCCAGGGACCCTCTCTTCTCTTTGCTTCTTCCTAATAAAAAGGAAGTGTATGCAGTGCTAAATTGTATGTATGACACAAAATAGAAGTGTCAGGAGAAACTATAAACCAAGAAAGGATTTTTGCTAGAACCCCATAAATTCACAAAAGAACAACACTTTATGTAGGGTCTTAAGTGGAGACTGGCATGCTGAAAGCTGAAGTTTGTTTTGAGTATACAGATATTGTACAAAAGAAAGGGTAAGCTGAGAGAAGATGGAATATAGACGAACTGGAATGAAAGTTGAACAGATCAGAAGTATAAAGCTAAATGAGAAGTCTAAAGCAACAGGGGTGGAAAGAGCAGTGAGTGGATGACAGGACATAGAAAAAAACAAAACAAAACAAACTATATCCAATAAAGCAAAGATAGATGGGGAATGAGCAACAAGTGCTAACAATCAATAAAAAGTGATTGACTAAACTGAATTGTGCAAGGCCTTGAGGGAAAAGGTCAGACAGTACATTGGAAAATGGAAAAACAATATTATCACTGAGGTCCTTTGGGGAAATATGAGCTACAAGCAGATGTGAAAACAATTGATTTGCTAGTGAGTGATGGAAGAGATCCAGTTGTGGAATGCTAATCACCATGATATGAATGTATGAGGACTCATTCCTGTAGGTGGTAACTGAACAAGTCAGCTCTTTAGCCACTCACAAATGTTGTTATGTGTTTACTGTATTTCTGGTTTCTATATAAGAAAAGTAGACTTATTTTTATTACGAGGAAGCTGTATTTTGAGAAATTCCCTTGTGGTTCCTCAGCAAATTTTCTGCTCCTCAAAGAATCATTATTTATAATTTGTACTAAGGTTGGAACAGTGAAGCAATCTTACTACGATCTGGGTATACAGCCTCGTAACCACACAGATAAAATGTGAATGCCTTATTGTGGAATTGGCATTCATTATTTTACCTGCAAACCAGAGCCAACCTCAGATTTAGATACCCATTAGCTGATGTTCAGCTTCAGAATAGGCTGTTCCCCTTCTATGAAACAGCTTTGTCTTTTTCAGCATTTGCCATTAAGGCTTGTATCCTAGCACTAATTAACTGAACCAATTAGGGATGGGCAAGTGGAGCACAAAAAGATGATTTTAAAGTGTAATAGCTGTCTGCCTATTAAGTTTAACAGCAGACATGGTTTGGGCCTGCTCAGAGGTCTCGTCAAACTAACACATATGTGCATACTGTGTTACCTGTATTCTTTATCAAACTAAACTGGAGAAAGGCCAGCACTTCATACCAAAATAGATGGCATCCTTTCTGCAGATAAAGAAGATTAGCTCTGCTATGCTCTTCTTTCCTGTAATGCTATTTGAAATCCTATTTTAGTAAAATGTGCCAATTCTGGGGTCTAGGTGTTGGATTAAAGGACAGTGTCTTAAAAGATAAAGACCTCAGATTACTTTCCTATTCATAACCCTAAGGAAAATAATCAGGAGTTAGAAAGCAAGCATGGTTTTCAGATGTGTCTAAAAATACCACTCTTGATTGTGTTCCTGAGAAAGCAGTGTACCTTTTAGCACGCTTTAAGGGTCAATAGACTTTGGCTATTTCAAACCAAAGGTGGGAGTAAATTACAAAGCAGCCTGTCCCCTAGTGAGTCAGTCTTGCTGACAACTCACTTTTCTTTTCCTTCTTTAATACTGAATGTGTCTGGCGTGAGCCTTTCTGCTGACAGCAGCTGTGGCAGCATGGCACGGGGAGACATGTGGTCTCTTAGATAGACGAGTCCCATGTAATTTAGAGCTGTACAGATCAAGAACAGCATCATAAATTTCATCCAAGCATTGATAAGAGCCCTATGCAGGTATTGGAGCTCCACTGTCATACTCAGACTGAGATACGCTATTTGGTAAATGAGCTGCTGCAGTCCAAGCTGGCTTCTGTTACCAGCTTGATTTAAGGGATGCTATAATGTGGAGTGTATCGTCTTGTGTCAGTAAACATTTGGATACTATTAATGATATATGTCCTGTACTTGGAGTAGGGAGAAGGCTGAGAATGCCAACTACCAGCATCTCTCCCCCCAGCCTCTCCCAATGCAGTCATTAAAGGACTTTTCAGTTACGTTAAATTTCATGACCTTCCAGCCATGTAATTTTTTGAACTTTGACTGTAAAGAATATTCTTCAAGAGAATAGCTTCAAACATGGACAAGAGGGGAGTTACTCATTAGTAGTTCCTTCAGGGTGGTATCTGTAAAAACTTAAACCCCTACTCAGCCTGAAATCTGAGCTTTTGGCCTGCCTGTCAGGTGTGCTTCCCTGAAGTATGACTTGATTCTAAAATGCTCCTCTCTAGCTGTGTTCTTTTATATCTGTGTAATTCAAAATGTAGCCACATGCCACTTCTGTGTCCAAGCACAGTGTGCAATTTGTGCCAGGCCAGTTATAAGAGGCTTGAATTGTAGTTTAGAGATAATAGAGCCACTAGGCAGCTGCAGCTAGCCCCTTTGGAATAATAAGGAAGTTGCAGGGCCATTTTATCAGGCAAACAAGTTTTGGAGGTCTGCTCACAACCCTGGATGCCTCTGCAATCAGTCCTTTTGTCTTCAATGGTAATTTCAGTCAGCAGCAGGAGGATAACCTATCTCTGTTGTTGTAACAGCAGGTCTCAGATTTTGGGGAATGTTTGGTGCTGTATAATCCTTCACTGAAACAGAGGTGAGATGTGTGTGCTGATACCACAAGAGAAATGGAACAAAAATGCCGAAGTGTTCTTACTGTGGTAGAAGTCCAGTAACTCTGAAGTGGATAGATGGACTCTTTAATAAAACATTAGGCTTTAATAACTGAGAACTGCTGGTGCACACGGAGGGCCAGACTTCAGTTTGCTTCTCCCTGGAGAAGAGGCAGGGTGAAAGCATGCAGAATGTAGAAACTGGAAATAACAGGCTTGGGCTCCATCAACAGTTTTGCTCAGCACCTAAATGACCTTGGGCAGGTAGTTATCATTTCCAAACGAATCAGTGTGCCTAATAGTTCAGAAACTCTTTGGGACAGTCTTAGTATGTGTCTGAAGCTCAGTAGAGTGGTCATATTATTAGTGCTGCTACTGCAGCTGACAATCATAGATTTGATTGCAGTAAAAAATAATAACATGAATTGATGTATAGTAAAAGATAAACTTAGTCCCAAAATGTCTCTAAATGCATGCATCCTAACCAAAGCACTGATGGCTGAGTTTAAGTCAAATCTTTCTTCCAAGCCACAGACTAGTTAGAAACTAGTTAGTTGTCATAGCCTTAGATTGCCTCTGAATATACAGTTAAAATCATATGAATGTGTATGTATATATATATATATATATATAAAGAAATGCCCACAGTTTCATGCAAAATATTTCTTAAAGATTATTGGTAAATGCATAGTAAATTGCTTTTTGCTGTTTTGGGGTTATTTGAAGGCAGGATTTTTTGGTTTTACTACCAAATCCAATATAGCTACGCATAATAAGACTTCTGTATTGTGTTTAGATGCTTTTATGATGACTTCATTAGGCTACAATTATATCAGAGTGGTAAATTGTTGTGTACAAAAACATGCCCGATAATACAAGAACAGGTGGGTATGCACCTTCACAATCAAATCAATCTTTGCCTACACATATATAGTAATGCATAAAACAATAGATGTGTGGGGGTTCCAGGGATTGCTCTGTTATGGAGAGCAATAGACATGAATGAAAATTCCAGCACCATTGGTTGCTACGATGACATTAACACCAACTCCAAATGTTCACAAAAGGAAAAGCTATTCTTCATAGCTTTTAAAGGAACTGTCAATTTGATGCTTATTTGCGAGGAAAATCGTTCACCATAAATAAAGTAATAGAAACATTTTGGAGACATGAGCAAAATAGGCCAGCTTGCAGAAAGCTGCTGTTTCTGACAGAAGAACTCAACCATGCAGGAGAAACTGAGACTGAGAATGCTTTTGAGAAAAACAAAGATAACTGTCAATGTATTTGCAAAAGATAGATGATTCAGCATAGAGAGAAACATTATTTAAAGCTTGTTCAATAATGAATATGTGTACCTTGGCCTGGAATTTATACATGATAGAAAACAAATGAAAGAAATTAAGATTTAGACCAGATGTTTATATGTTTGAGTATGTATTTAACAATTTTTTGTGATTTTTAGAAACCTTTCCATTCCTAAGCCCTCTCTCACCATCAGTAAAATAAAACTTTTCAGCAGAGCAGAAAAGGGGATTTGCTTTGAAATCATGTCTTAGAAAGGGCTTATGGTAAAAATGAATGAATCTCATGTTCATGCTTAGGAAAACAGGCTCATTGAATAAAGCCCACCGTGGTGGGTGTTTTCTGCATCCATGTTTCTCACAGCCTTTCTCAGGTCATTTATAGAGCAATTTATGCAGTTAGAGGCTGCCTTTCAATCCCACTCTGCTGCACTCTCTGCTGAGTTCATACAGCATTTACAAACACCCGTACTTTAAAACAATTAACTTTCATAAATGTCTAGGATAAACTTACGGTGGATTGCAGGAAGAATATGATGTGCATAAGTCTTTTTTCCTGATTTTTCCACGTTACAGAAGGTTACCTTTTTTTTCTGTATGGCTCTATTTTCATCCACATTTCTGCAGAGCTCTCACACATCTGTTTGACTTTAAGCTTTTGAATTGCAAGGAAGCCACTTATATATGAGCACCTTTTCAATTATGCCTCGCAGAACCCAGTGGGACCACCTCTGGCTTTAGTTCACATTGTGCTGGGGAGTGGTCCTACCATATTACATGGGATGACTCCTGCACTTAAATGATCTGCTGAATTTAGTCTGAGTGCTCTTCCCTGTAATCCTCTTTATTTTAATCTTTGACACTGGAACACCCTGCCTTTTTTTTCACGTGGCAAGTTGGCCACACGTGCTTAATTACCTTTTACATTTGCCCATATTTCTCATCTTCTTAAATGTTGTGTGATCTAGGGATAAATGAAGACCTTTTTTGTAATGCAGTTTCAGTTCTTCAGCTAGCATTGCTTTAGCAAGACTTGAGGAAGAACTGAAATTCGTAAAGCTGGCAGGTATTTTGCTTTTGTAAAACCAACTGAATTTTGACCGTGAGATTCATTCCATGGGTAGCCATAGAAAACACATAAATCTTTCATAAGTTTATGTTTTCTGCTATTTTTCATACCCCGAATCTGTCACATACATTGTTGACTCAAAACATGTAGCAATTACCAAGTAATCAAAGAGAGAGACAATTTATAATTCTCATGTAGACTGCAGTAGGGATAGAAAAAGAGTGTATTTGAAAAGTTAGAATTTGGGGGTGGAGGGGAGATTGGCTGTGGCATGAAAGTTGTTCAGAAGCCATGGTGAGGCATTAATTGTTGAATCCACAAGAGACTAGAGAGGCTTCATTAAAATTTCTCAGTTTATGTGACAGAATGCAATTTTGAAGTCATTTCATGGATTCAGTTAAAAATGTTAAATTGAAAGCAATAATGCATTCCAAAAGGTTGTGTGTAAAATATACCAGATTGATGTATTGAAGTCACATGATTAAGAGAGAACATTGAAGTAAAATTGAAAACATCAGCGCTGTGCCCAATTAAGTGAATAACTGTTACAGTAAATGTGTGGAATATTTTATTATTTAAGTATGAACTTAAATTTAAGATCAGTCCTTTCAATGTGACCATCAGCAGTAGATATTTGTCAAATTAAGCCAACAAAAGTAACCTGATGGAAATGGAGCATTACCCTCTATAACAGACGATAATTCCCAGTAGGACTGCTGTGAGTACTCAAGGGAAGACGATCATGGATTTTCCTTTCTTTTTAGCTTCTAGCTCATAGTGCTGTCTAAACATCATTAGATATAGTTAATAATTTCTTATACTTTGATCCTACAAGAAAGGGTCCGATTTTATTCATCCATTATTTTAATCGTTCCTGCTACATTTTAAGAACCTCACAGATAGGTCACCATTACATAAAATGTTAAAAGAACACGTTCACCGAGCAACAAATACCCTTTAATAAATCCTTTCCGAGATATTCCAGCATTATAGTGATGTTCCTTTTATGTTTCTTTTAAGCTAATCTTTACCTACAGTTTTAAATTCTTGTTAAATGGTCATTTTTCTGAAAACCTTGCCAATTAGTGGAGCTCCCTAGCCATTGCTTTCAGATTAAAAGCAAGACTGTAAAGAGGATTCACAGTGAAGATGTCCAAAGTTTAAGTCTTCAAAAGACCTGTACATCAGGCAACCCCTTCGGCCCACATTGTCTATATATCACTCCATTTGTGTTAGTAGAATCTCATTACTGTAGTATTAAACCTGTATGAGCTACGTTGTTTTAGTTAATGCCACCAAGCCAAGGCTTGCTTAATCTCTGGTGTATTGCTTGGTCAGCATTTACAAATAACACTTCATGTGGTGTTTCATGTTCCACATTTTAGGGCAGATAGTGTGCAATTGCTGGTAGGAATCTGAGTGCTGGAGATGGTGGCTCTGGAGTTTGGTTATTAAAAATATAGCAGTGGTAATATAGCTCCCTGTTATTCTTGGACTGCTGTACATGGCTTTCATTCATTATCAGGTAGACCTGACATTTAGTGAAAGAGGTCTTGCTTGATGGTTTTTAGCTAATAATTTGCTAACCACTTTCACAGTCATGAGGGGAATCCCTCATTCTCTTAAATATCCAAGTCTTCAATGTAAGAGCCACATTTCGTAATAATTTGTCTAAACTCTAGGGCTGTGCAATCCCAATACTGACAGGGTTGAAGTCCCGATATTGTAGTTATATGTCACTAGGCATAATAAAAATATTAAAATGCAATTAATGTGGGAAGAAAACATTATCCTAATTTAAACCAACTTGTTAGCACTAGCATTGACCTTCTCAGTAGATGAATTATTGTGGACATTAAAAGGTGGAAGTAACTACTGTCATCTTTGATAAGTAGAGTGCAGACTGTAGAAATAAAGCTTTCATGAACTTCACATAGATTAGAATGCATCCACACGATCCTTAAAGAATGATCACTGACAGAAAGCTGACATCTGAGAATCCAGTGCCTACCAGATTTGTTATTCAGTCCTTTCATTTTGTCAATCTGATAATGAAATGTTTCTTGTCTTTGCAAGACTCCTTTGCCTAAAGTGGCAGAAAAAATTTCAGAAGAAGCAAGCACCTCATCTGAGTTGTCTTCTGAAGTAAATTATGTGTGCTTAACTATAAGATTTATGAGTGACTTAAAATATGAACACATCATATTCCCAAAATACGTGCTGTGGGCATACGGTATCCTAAGTGTTTTCCTCAGCAAGGGTTCAGGCCTTTCTTTTTCTGAAGGGTGGTGCTAAATAAAGTCTAGTCTTCACAGTGATAATCAGAGAAATTAACGTACTTTTTGAGCTGGATTAGTTAAACTGCATGGAACTGTGGGTGAATTCTCATTCAGAATCAAAATAGCCTTTGTTCAGTGTAGCCTATTTAACTTTCAAAATAAATTAAAGCAAATGGAATTAAAACTACTTCAGTAAAGTATGTCTACACATAGGTTCAGTGTAATTTTACCAATCTACACTGAATTCAGGGCTTAAATTCAGAATTAGTTTGCCTTAAAGGCATGAGAATATAAGCAGGAGTATGCTGGGGAGATTTTACTAGCTGGTGATGAACACTGAACCTGCCCACCTTAGATGTTCAAAGAACCTTTAGCTTCCTCACCGAAACATGGACAAATGATACTTCTTTTTTTCTCCTATTCTTTTTTTTTTTTTCTTTTTCTGACGTCTCTCTAACAATCAAAGCATCTTATAGAAGTAGTTTATTAAATCTATGCCGCCTTAAGCAAGGCAGGGTTGGTAAGGAAAGGGAACATTCTATATCAGACAAACTGGTACATATGGGGGAAATAAAGGTAAGCAAGAAGTGAGAAAACTAATTGTAAATTACCAATACTGATGCTGAATGGAAAGAGTTCTCTGCTGCTTAAGAGCACTGTGTGGTTTGTGTACCTCAGTCACTTGGGCACTTGTGGAAAAAACTCAAAATGGCTGTTGTACTTGTTTGAGCAAAGCCAAATTGCTACTGTTCTGTATTCTGCCCATCACTAATTTACATTAATATTCTAGATCCATTTAAGAGGAAAAGATGTGCCTGAAAAGTTATTTGTGTCCTTGAATGTAATTGACTGTGAGTGTTCTATAATTTACAGTAATACAAGATACTGTTGATGTCTCTCAGGATATTTTCTCACCAGCCAGTCAAGATTTTTTAACTCTGAGCTGCTTGGAATTATATCATTAATCTAACTAGGTGACTGCAATATGCTGGATAATCCTGTGTGATGAAGAGCTGCTGCAGTCCTTTGAGATGGGTGGCAAGAGTGTTTTGTACAGGGTAATAGAGTGTCTGGAAGGGAGTAGTAATGATACAGCTGAGAAGTAGCAGGTGTGAAGAATAGCTTTTCTAAAACACGGGCTTAGTCAGAGCTCTGCAGATGCAGTTGTCAGTTCTTTTATATTTCCTCATTAAAATTCTGTGATTTGGTGAAGGATTCACTATGGCTCTTGGGCTTTTACCGGTACAGCAAAGCAGAAAAGAAACTGGTTGCAAGCAATCTGTGTGACTGGCATAGCATTTCCAAACCCCGAATATCCTACACAAAAAATGTATACCTTCAGTCCATTGTTTTGTCCATGAAGGAAGGCAAAGAGTATGGAGTGCATGTCAAGGAAATCTGTGTCTACTGTCATAGTTACCTGGTCAAAGGTATCACTGCCCTCACATAAATCCTTCCTGTAGACAGGTGGGCTGATGTTGTAAACGTGTAGCATGTCCTTGTAAACATGTAGGAAGAGCAAGAGGTAAAAATCCCAGTTTATCCCAAGGTATGAGAGTTTGTTCTTCTGAGATTACGAAACTGGCTGATCTCTGTGACCTCGCTGGTCACGAGTTTGGTCTAAAGGCCGTGTCCCTTTTGACTTTAGTAAGACCAAGCATATGAGCAGAGCCCGTTCATATAAATAAAGGCTGCAGGATCAGAACTTCAGAGGCAAGCTCTTCATCAAAGGAGGAAACCTCCCCATATTCACATGAAAAGGAATTTTGTTAGGCTTTTGTGCGGTGCCCTTAATGTGACTCCAAATGCCACGAGTAATACATTGGAAACCACATTGCCATGTTTTGTTGATCTGGGATTATTAACAATGTCATCATTCCACATTATTTATTTCAGATCACCAGACTAGCTCTGATGTTAACTTGTCAGATGTCAGGGGACCATCAGAAAAAACAGACCTCAGTTTTAAAACAGAGGTACTTTCTGAAACATTAGAAACTAACAAGCAGTCGATATTGGTGCTTCCAGGAAGAATATCATGTGAGGTAAGGTTTTTGGATGCTAAAATCTTTGGGATAACAGTCAATGTTCTTCTCTTCCTGCTGCAATCTCATTCATACTGTAACAGTTTTGAAAACAAATAGCAGATAAGGGGCCAAAATGAGAGTGCATCAAGACTGCAATGCGATTTATTTTGCCTTTGTGTCACATCCACACTGCAGCCAAAAGATTTGCAAATAAAATAGTTTTGAGACAGCCTCTGAGGGATTTTCTCTCTATTAGAATTATTTGGCAGCTTGAGTAGAGATACTACTGTCATATAGACCTTGTAGTTTAGAGGGAGCACATAGTCAGGCACTTCTTGAGACACATGGAGTGTCTCTTGGCAAGAATCCACGATGGGGTATGTGGGTACGTGCATATGTGCCCATACCATGAGTTACACAAGAAGTGCTTGTGTGAGCATATACCTTTTCTGATTTTAAATTAAATCAGAAATATTTATACGTACATATCTGCATGCATATCTGATGGACACAAACGTTCGTATGTGTTTGGGTTTAATCAGAGTTGCTGTGAGAAAATATGTGACAATGTAAACAGAGGAAGCACAATATCCAGCGCCGCATTCCTTCATATAAGTGAGCGGCCACGGTCAGATATGGAGGTTGCACTGTGCATGAAATGTCACATATTTTGCTTGCTATCTGTCTTTCAAAGATGACTTACACACGTTATGTCATTGTTGAAGTCAGTACAGTTCTAAGGGCGTAACATTCCCTTTGGTTCAGGAGGCAGTAGAGGGGTATTGTCTCACATTACCTGCTGCTTCTGTCTTACTTTACTGTCAGTTCACTGTAAGAGTTTAAGTGAGTCTAAAGTATTTTAGGTTCTTCTTATTAGGCTGAATGTCATTCTTCTAGACTATAAATGGTCTTAGAAAATGTAACAATTCACCTGCATATGCATTTAAAATACTGTTTTAAAATATTGTTAGGTAAGCTGAATTTAAAATACTACATTAATTTATGTCAGTAAAATACTAAAGGATAACACTGAGATGACATCGTGTTTTGGTATCATGATTTTTTTGTACGAAGCTTTTGGTAAAAGAACTTCCCTTCCAGCTTATGTTTTCATTTGCATTTCACACTTCCAGTATAATTTTCTGACGGACTAATGGGAACCTATTTTAATTTTATAGAACCCTGGTGAACTATTCATTTTGTTGAAAGATGAAATAGATGATGAAACTTTAGAAATTGAATTCATAGCAGATAATCAACGAATTAGGACGCAACCAGCTTCTTGGAATAAGAAGGTCAAATACATGAAAGCCTTAGGTAAGAAAAACATTCTTTACCTTTAAGTAAACAGAAAATTTTGGACTCCCTTCACTTTTTCTGATAAGTAGTTTCACTTCCCACTATTTTGTAGGTGTTTCCTGCACATGGGTTTTGCACACAGAAGATTTATTAATAATGCAGAGAAGCAAGGCCTTGTGATTTATGGGAAACTAGGTTCTATTAGATTGTTTTTGTGTGGTTAAATGTCAGGTGGCAGTCTTAAAATGTCATTGATTAGTCACAGATTAATATTCTTCAAAATCACTGCCATAAAATGCAAAGCTAATATTCTTTTCTTATTTCTCTATTACTGAAATGTTTCATTTTATATTTAATGCAGTAAATTTGGTTATACTCCTCTCTATAATTCTTACTGACACAGGAAGTAATTTTTTGTTCATGTCCATGCCATTTCTCTGTATCACTCAGCTCTGCTGGTTTCTCATAATTTTTTTTCAACTGCTCCATCCATAACTAGTTGCCAACAGTTTCAACTAATTAACAACAGTTTCTCTTAGGAGATCTGCACAGATTTGAGGGCCACGCCTATCCCCACTCACTTGATGTGAGTTAAGAATTAAAACTTTTTCACCTAAATATTCGGAGCGTAGCTTGCTACTGCACTGCATGCGGTGAATTCCCAAAGGAACTTATATAAATATTTTATTCTAAAACCATTGCATATATATGCGCGCGCACGCGTGCTACAATTTTCAACAGTGGCTTCTTGGAGCTACATTTGGGTAATTCTGTGGCCTGATTTTCATCCTGAACACTGTCCTGAGGTGATGGCCCCATATGGCCTGAGAGTTCTTTATCACTGTGATGGTGCAGAGTTTGTTTTTTAGAGACCTGATTGGGAAGTACATGACCAACAGGAAACTTTAATCTGTAACTGGATTTCAGAGAAGGAAAGCTGAAATCCTCATTCACAGATCTTAAAAGATTCTCCCAGAATTATTCTGTGAGAACACTGTTGATCACAGGAAGGTTTCTACAGTGGATGAAGAAATGAAATATGAACAGTAAATGAAATATTATGAAGAATTTGGGAGAGAGCTGCAGCCCAAGTTTAATTTTGTTTCTTATATAATTTGTATTTAATGCTTCTCTCTCTAGGCTTTTTTTTTTAAAGTTGGAAGTTTGGGAATACCCTTTTTTAATAAGGGTCTAGCTGATCTGATGTTAAAATAAAAATGGGGTGTTTTTTTTTTTTTTAAAGCATTTCGACAGTTTCCATTTAAGTGATTTAAGGTGATGTTCTAGTCATTTAGTTTCTTTGGCCCTATTACTCTTCTCCACTTTCAGGGTTGCCCATTTTTATCGTTCTTTTGTGGGCAGAGTTAGAATTTTAAGAAAACAGTGCTAGTGCTGGTATGGTACAGCAGGATGCCTGGCACAATGAATACTAATGAATTATAAAATGTGCTCATAAAGAGGGCTCATGCTGCATACACAGAGCAAGTCATACTTAAGTAACTGACTGGACAAATGCCTCTTTCCTTTGCTTTTACTAGGTAAACAACTGGAATGGAAGTAATTATACTGCCATTTTTGCAGCCTAGTTCAAATCCAATTCTGAGAACCTTGCCTGCAATTAAGAAAAATGTTTCAAAAGATGAATAGAAATTCCACTATTTGTAATAAATGAACTTTTTCTTAATTTGTAGGCATATGGGAGCTGATTATAGATCATCAGTCTATCAAAGTGAGGTTGAAAATTTGAAGCATACTCTTTTCATCTCCTTTCTAACATGAAGCAATACAATAGCTTTGTTTTATACAGATTTACAGATATATTTTTTTCTTTTGTCATCTTTTTAATGTTAGACTGAAAGACCTGGATAGAAAACTGACTACACTGAATCATCTGTGAAATGCTAATACAGTTCATCGACTCTATGCATTTTTTGTGATATTTTCCTGTCCTTTTACTCATTCCCCGAGACCTCAGGTCTGGGTCTGTAAAATATTTTCAGCTGCTGTTCTGATTTGTGTTTTATAAGATTTTCCTGCTGGCCCTGTATATGTAAATGTCTACTGTGGGGGAGTCATTAAGACCACAGCGCAGATCGAGTACTATACTGCACTAGAGGAGATTGAGCGCATTTTTAAGAAAGTGGCTGACCCAATAGCTTTCACTTGTCAGGTAAGTTGACTTCTGCATTTTTAATAAAAAAAAAATAGAATATAAGTGCCTGTATGAGCTAAGAGAGAATACACAATCTTTTGATTGCACAGTTATGAGTAATGGCTCAATAATAGGCTCAGGAGTATGGAGGCCTGTCTTTGAGATGTCTAGTTGCAAGCAAGTCAGGCAAGTGAAAACAAATTTTCTCTCTTTTTTGTTTTTGTTTAGAGAGTGATATAAACATCCTTTGTGCTGTATATGCCCAATGAACAACATCCTGCATTACAGAGGATGAAAATCATAACAAACAGTAGTGATATCCCTCTCCATTTAAAGTGTTCTTTTTAGGATGTTCTAAAACCAAGTAATCTTAAATCACATTGTATTTGGAGGATTATTATTCATTCACTAGCACTTTTTCTGGCATAGCTTGTATGGAAGACAGTAGGTTGCTATTCATATAGAGTCCATTTACAGCTGCTGAATTATCATTCATGTGGTTTGCTGGTTGCCATGCAGATTCTTTGCATATATTTAGAAGAATTCAGGTTTTGAGCTGGGTTTCAAATCAGCACAGCAGGCTGCAGTGCTCTGCAGCATGTCCTTTGCAAATGGCACATAAAAAATAATAGGAAAAGAAAGCATCTATTAAGAAAAGACAGAATCTCAAGTATCATTTGTTGAATGGTGGGTAGCCCAAGAAGACTTGTCATGATGTCTATATCGTAATTGCAAAGCCAGAACAAAAATAATAGTCTCTGTTTCCAGTGCAGACAGTTTCATTTTCCTGTGACAAATCTACCTTATCTACCACCTAAGGCGTTACACTCATAACAAAAGGATTAATAAAAAATGATGTATTGCATTATTAGTGTTCTATTAGGGATGGGGGTAGATTCCGTCCAAGTACAAGTCACTTCTGTTCTAAGAAAACAGGCTGTTGCACAAGAAAAATAGTGCAACTCTAAGTACAAGTGCATTCTTAAAATCTTTACAGTATCCATCATTCTTTAGCCCATATTTTGAAGGACATTAAAGTAAGCTTCTAACAGGTTTCATTTAAAATTTTATGCATAAGAAGTGTGTCAAAATGATTAGAAAAATTATAATTAACATGGTAACCTAGATACCTACAACACACCTGGTATTTCCACTGGAGAATTATTTGTGTTGTTCAGGAGTCTGACCCTTCATTTAACCAGCATGACTAATATTTAGTTAGGCACATGCAATTCAAATTATATTCAAATGCAAAAATAATCCTGTGTGGAGCAGTAGTGCACACCAGGAAATACCTGATAGTCATAACACTACATCTCTGTGTTTAACAATTTCCTCACCTTTACTCATCTGGATAATAAGCAAGGTTTTAAATGAGGAGACACTGTTTACCTGCTCTTAATTTTATCGTTTTGGCAACTGAAAAATTAATGCGGAGAAAATGTTTATAATCACACAAGTTTTACAATCCACACAATATCATGGCTGCTCCGTGGAAAAGTGTACTAATGGTAATTCTTTTGTAAGTGCACATATGTGTTGGAAGATTTGTCATCCTATTTAATGGTACCTGCTGGGCCATGGAGTAGGTACACTAACTAGCTAGGTAGCTAAATTATTTCCACAAACTTTTAAAATACTTTAAGCTCTCATGTAAACCTGTTTTAATGGCAATAAGATACATTGTAAAGATGCAATTTACAGAACATGATTTAACTTAATCTTTAAAAACATGTTCACACAAGGAAAAACAAAACAGACTTGATACTAATTAGAATTCCCATCAAATAGCAGGAGTAGTAGTAACTTTTATTTAACCAGGATAATTAAAACCTTTGAGATGATCAGCTTATTTGCAGAAATATCCTGGGGCAACAGTGGTTTGTCTATGCAAAGTAACAATCAAACACAATGGAAAACAAAATTAAAATAAAACAGAAAAGCTTACAGCAATTATTGATCAAAGCAATATCACTCTGTGGTTCAAAGAAAAGTTCAAGATTTTCACAAATGCTTGCAATCTGAGAAGTATCTCCTTATTAAAATTCTGCAATAAAAGCAAGTTGCTACAGTAATGCATACCAAAGACACAATGCTTTGGTAAAATGCTTTCATTGTATTGTACACCCTTCCAGCTACTTTGAGATGCTATCATTGTTTAGATTATTGTCGCCTTCTCCATTTTTTCCCCCAATAAAGCCAAACAGATAAACAAAACCCAACAAATAGGCTTACAGCCATCCATTCCTTTTACTGATGGTCAGGTCAGTTCATATATCTTAGAGACCAAGATTAAAGATTAACGCTAGCAATATTTTAGATTAAAAGTATTCTAAGATTTTTACAAATTATGTTTTTGGATAAAATTCTTTGCCAAATCTGATAGATTGCCATTTTCTATGTTCCAAATTTGTCTGAATTTAAAAAGCATTTACCAACGTTAGCAAGCCATTTTAAAAAACCAAATAAATATTTAAAATGTAAGGAAATAAATAGAGTAAAAAATGAAATGTTTCTTTGCATAAGTTTTGAAAGAAAAAAACTGAAATTTTATAGTAAAGTAGGAAGAGCTGGGATGATAATAACTGAATCATAATGCTGAATGAACTTGCTATCAGAATGTATGAGGGTGGGTGTTGGCTAAAGGCCATGAATTTTTTTTGTTCTCTCACTTTCATATAATTCTGCATTAAAGAAACTCTCGTAGGGAGTTTGTGTTCTTACAGTAACCCGGTGTACAGACTGATTTTAAGGTTCTTATAATTCATAATTAAACTTCTTCATATTTCATTTTTTACTTTTCATCAACTTCTCATTTCAGCATTCTGCTGGATTTACATGCTGTATTGATTTTTCTCTCAGACTTTCTACCAAACGCAACTACTGATTCAATTATTTAGTGTTGGGGTTTCCTGGTGCATATTTCTTAAGTTTTCAAAAAAAATTGAAACTGAGGTCATATCCTTATTACTGAAATTTATAGGTTCATGTTAGTTTGAGTGACTTAGAATACCTAGAGAGATTCGGGAAGTCTTTATGACAAACTTTGGTTGAATAATACTCCAATGATTCTCAGAGACCTGGTATCTTAAAGGGTATTTTTATCATAGTCATCAAACAGGATTCCAGTTACAGCATATATTGAAAAAGAAGGAGGAAAATAAACTGCAGCCTTTTCTATGAAAACTTGTAAGAAATAGTTAAATGATTTATGTGGTGATATGATGTATGCGCCTTTACCTGATCCCCAGAGATACTTCCTTTGAAACTGTTTTTAATATTTCAATCTTCTAAGCCACATCAGCAGCCGTTATTTTAAAATGTTTCTCTCTTTTTCCTCTGTATGAAATCTCTCCATATTCTATCACTGGCTACAATTGCCAGAAATGCCTAAGTGATTTTTAAGCAGAGCCCATTCTCTTTGGCAGAAGTACACTAGATATTGAGGTGCCTATAAAGTGGTGTCTGATATGTAAGAACTACTGAAGAAGTTCATCTTTATGGAAATGTAACCTTGTTAGTACTGCTAAAGCCAGTGAGAAATATGTTCATTTACTGGCTGTGTATGCTGTGTTTCAGTGGCACACATTTTCAGGGCTTTGTTAGCAGTTATTAAAGATCATCTCATTCACAAAAGTAGCAAAATATGTACTTGGTCTTCTCCTTTTTCAAGGATGTTTTTGGAAGCCCAGGTGTAATGGTCAGCACTTAAGGCTTCTCTGTTGTTCACAGCTGTGTCTTATTGCTCTGAAAAGGGGGCAAGGGAATGGAGGTAGTGCCTGCACCTGGGGAGGCAGTACTGAGCAAGGACAAGCTGCTGGTGATGAGCTCTGGGGCAGGCAGTGGTGCTCGCAGAAGGACCAAGACTGAAGGGTGGAGCAGAGAGCAGCTGGCTGTGCTTCAGAGAGAATTGTCTACAAACTCATAGCTTAATTCTAAGCAGCTCCTGGAAAGAAGAACTTGCCTGCAAGGACACAGGGAGAAAGTAGTGCTTTTACTTCTTTTCTGTCATGTTTTAAATCTTTATTCAGGTAAAATGTGGGCTTTTTCAAACTCCTGACTGGCTTGTTGTTCCCTTGCGGTGTGCTTAACTTTAAATAAGGTTCTGCTTTTGTTGGCTTTGGTGAAGCTTCAGCATGAACTTTAGGTGCGTGGTGTTGGTGGGATTTCTTGGGAAGATTTCATGGGCCTATAGAGACCTGTGTAGGGTACATCAAAATATGTAAATGTAGCATAGTTAGAGTCTGTGAGTGCTCTGGAGCAGGAATGGGCAGTAAAGTATAAGTCTCTGAACAGAATTCCTTCTTGGTGGAGATGACCTTTATGTTGGTATGGAGCTGGATAGTGCAGAGTGGTCCTATTGCTAGTTCTCTTTCACTGTTATTTCTGCTACTATCTTCACATAAGTACTGGAACAGGCTCTCCTGTATGTGAGATAAGAGATTAACATAGACTTTTTTTTTTTTAAATAACTAAACTAGATTTTCCTACTGTCTTTGTTGTAGAGTGGCAGAACAAAGCTACTTGTTATGGTTTAGTTAACAAGATAGCTTGTGAAATCGTTGCTTGAGCCTTTGGATTTTAGATCCCTGGAGTAAGAGAAAAAAATTGAGGTGGAAAACTTGAAGCAAATTGCACTGATAACTGCATGAGAAGTGTATTTTGCCTAACTTAGAAATTATAGAAATGGATAGGCTGGTCATCAGAAGGCAGGCCTGTTAAAGCATGAGAAATTTAGCTCTAATTTAATCTGTTCCCTTTGGGAGATCAGACAGTCTAATTTCTGTCTCAGCAGCTTGTAAAAACTGAGCTAGCCTGATGTGGTTAAGCCATGCAACTGTTTATGGTCTTGAAAATTTTGCTTCAAGTTCCTGAAGTTGTGCGCTCATCTCATTTCAAGAACTTGCTCCATCTCAGATTGTGAAACATTGTTTTATCCCATGTAAATTTGGTTGTCTGAGTGCAAAGTAAGAGCTGTACGCGCTTAAAGTACTCCTCCCCTGGATTTCTGCCTGAATAAAAGGGAGAAAGAAGGGTTCCTGCTTCAGCTCATGTTAAAAAGCAAAGGAGACTTGTAGGCAAGATTACCCTGAGTGCTTGCTGAAAAGAGACTGTGGGGTGTTTATTTGGCTTTGATATACAAGACAGGCTGAAATAGATGCTGGCTGAAATTGCTTCTCAGGCATTTCAGGACAGGTGATAAGAGGAAGGTGTTGTTGGGCTGTTTTTTATTTGTTTGTTTATTTTCTTTTGAACAGAGAGTGGTAGATAGGTAGTAAAAATGTGTAAGCGGTGCTCCTGCCATTTTAAATGGAAATTAAAAATATTACTTCAGGTTTAGTTTGTCTAAAGGCCCACCTATAAGTTTATTCTCTATGTAGTCGAATTTCTGCTATGCAGTTGCTTCAGTGAATGCCAGTGGTTTTGAGCCTCTTTCTTCATAGCACAGTATCTGCATATACACTAATCTGAGCTGGTTCCTGTGTTATTACTTATTTTTATCCTACTCTAGATTGAACTCTATTAAGGTAGTAGCAGTGATGATACTATATCTAAGACCACCTACTTGGAATAAGAGAGAATAGTATGGTTTCCTAACTGAGTTTTAATATTTTTCCTCTTGATAATTTTTAAATATAATGTTGTTATTCATATTAAGGGGGGGGGGTGATAGATATTTAAGAGGGTTTGCATATCCTTTCTCAATTCACACTGTAAGTCTGATACTCAGGTTAGATCTTTATTCTAGAACAAGCCTTAAAGATTTTTTTTCTAGGCAGAGTCCTCTTTTTTTAATGCTTATTGCTTTGCTTATTGAGGACTAAATTATGTATTCATAATTATTGAGTAACAAATACAGACACTGTAATTGACAGTACAGAAAGGGTGAATTATGGAAAGAAATAGGTCACAAGTTACTAAATATAATGTTTTTTAGGTATCATAATAATATTGGAAAGGCCAGTATTAATTATGGGAAAAATAAATAACCGTATTTTATTATTGGTAGCTCCCTACCTGCACAAACTTGTCTTCTAATTCTGGGTAGGACTCAGATGAAAATTATATCTTGCCTGTGTAATCAACATTTCTGATCACGTCACACGTATTTTCTTATTCGTTTTTAACAGCCTTGGGAATTAAACTTCATGTTTCATCAGTAGGCCCCTCTGTCCTTTTCTCCTCAGCATGTCAGTCACAGAGTGTCTTTTTAAGTTTATATGCTAAGCGTGTCTGCAGATATTCCCTGTTAGTGATCCCAGAATTGTCTTTACCAGAACCAGTTCAGCTATGGGAAGGCAGACTTTAACGCAGAGCTGCTGACATCTGGGCAGAGTAAACCAACTCCTCCTGAGCGCTGTGGCTGAGCTCCTTTTGGTGCTCAGTGCGGCACAGACTGGATTAGCACCGTAGTACTCGGTGTAAAATATCCTTACTGTTCAAGTCTCTGTAGTCATGCTTCTCTTGTCACACCAAGCAAAGAAACACTTAATTATGGCTATCTTGAGAGTTGTTAGGAATAGATCTTGGCCTTCTGTCCAGAAAGAGGGAATCAAAAAAAGATCTCATGGCAGTCAGTGAGGGTTTCCCTTGTCTAAAGACTACGTATTTAGTAGGAAGCTAATCTGACCGATTGCTGTCGGTTTTCTTAATCTGTCAGCAACGTAATGCCTTGGCTGATGTAACTGAAGCTGTTTACTACCTAGCAAAGTATGCAATCTTAATGTAAAGTTTTTGGGTAACAGAGAGCTACTGTAGTCTTTAAACTCATCCTGAATTACTGCTGTAGTAAGACCTTGCATTTATTGGCACATCACATCTGTCAGAAGAGTTCCTGGTTATTACACTGCATTGTTGTAGCTAAATCAAGAGTTGATAAACACAAATCTTCCTGTCCTTACCCTTCATGCAGAAGTTTTGAGTCAAGGCTGAACTTCCTAAGTTATAATACCTGTTTTTCTTCAATTGGATTGTGTTATCATGATCCTTCTGTATTAGAATATCTCTTCTGTAGCTTTCAAAAACTATGCTGCTTTTACTAAGAGTGAGTTTATAATAATACCGTTTTGAGTAATTTGATTCACCAGCACTCTGAGGGTAGAGTTAAAAATACATATGCAACAAATGCACTAATTTTTTTTATTTTTTCTTATTTTTTCTTTTAAACAGGCTTTTAAATTCTCTTCTGCAGAGAAGCTGGATAGTGTTCTGACGTTGTTATTGAAAAGCAAAATATCTACTTATGAATTCAGGCCATTACAAAGTGAAGAGCAGCACCGTCAACAAGCTAGTGAGTCACTTCTTGTATGCATTGATTTTTATTACTGATGCTATGGTTATTACTTATAAACATTAATAAGGCAATCTTCGAGTATTTAAAGCCACCAGTGAAATGGAGGAATCCACAATAAAGACAACCAGGAAAAATGGGAAAAATAATTCTGTAAATCATTACTTCGTGACTCAGTACTACATATTTATACTCGTCTGGATGTTTGATCAGCTTTGGATTAACTGCAAATTGACAGCTTTACAGCTGAGCAAATTTATGCTTATGGAGAAAACGGGCAATAAGAGACATGAGGAGATGCCTGTACATTATATATTTTCTACTAATTGTTCTTCGGCAATACAATTTAAACTGCACTTTCTCAAAGTTTGGTGACATAAAAAGAAAATCAGAAAAAATTCTCTATCTGAAGAGAATGGATGGCTTTTGAACTTAGAACACCACTAACCTTCTCAATTCACTTTAGTACCTGTGCACTTAACAGTTTCCATTAGTTCTGGACAAAAGATAATTATATTATTTTTAATTTTTAAAAAAGGCATCCCAGTGAGTTAAAATAGGATTTTTCTATAAAATAGACACGCTATATGCACAATTCGGTAGTGTATCAACAGAAGCTACTGTTTATACCAAATGGAGGGTCCCGGTTGAATTCATTAACTACTTATTAAGGAATCAAATTGGTTTGCAATAAACCAAAAGAGTGTGATTATTTAGCTTGTGTTTTGAAAGCATCATTATGATGTTATTTCAGATGTGTGTTAGACCTCAGCTTTTCTGAAAAACTTTTGGAGAAAAACAAAAGCCAAGAAAATGTGTTTCCTTTCTGAAATACTTAAGATGTGTTTGACTTGTTGCCTGACTCCTGTTTTGTGTACCTGGGCTATGGTTTTGAGAGAAAATAAGCTCACTACAATCAAGTACAACATAACACTTACTTCTCATAACCAAATATAACAAGTTTTGAAGGTAGCTCTACTGTGATCACTATCATGCTTCCTTTCCTTTTCAGTAAGGTTTCTTTGATGATGGAATTCACCCCTCTGTACTAGATAAACATGATTCCACTTGTTTTCTAAATATAAGCTTAAATGTGAGTCTAATTAGTGAAAGCAAACAAGTAGAGTGTTAAGTGAGGCATTGAATTGTCCTTGAATTAAATTGTCCTTCACATTTTCCTGTGCAAGACTGCAGAATGGGAGTGTATAGGACACATTAAAGAGTCATTCCCAATGTGAAATGTTAATTCTGATGAACAAAAGATTTTCTGCTTCTCTAATAACCAGTTAGATCTGCTCACACTTTTGAATGTTGAGATTAATGCTTACCAACCTGCAGAAGGCCTGTGCGGTTCAAGAGCAAGTTGACTGCTTGTGAGCTTGAGCCAAGTAGTGACCTTCTTAAAATGAACTGGTTTGATGTATGGCACAACAAGAAAGTACAAAGTTAAGTGCCTAGATTCTTCATGAAAGAAAGATGTGGTTGTGGAATGTGGGAGGCCTAGGCTCTGATCCCCTTTCTGGCTGCAAGATATGTAAACCCATGTCTTTGACTCCCTATAAGAGCATCCCAAACAGGCATTAGACAGATCAGCTCTAATAGAGGACTAGCATCTCCTTGTTCAGCCATTTTTATAGCATTTTGTTCCAAGCACCATTTTTTCTTCCAAAGAGAAAATGTCAAAGAATGCAAACTAATTGAATACTTTTCGGAAGGAAATTAAGCTATTGGACGAAAAGCTCTTTAGCACTGAGATGAGTTATTCTTGTATCTCTGAACAGGCAGATGAATCAGCCCTAATTTCATAATTTCTGTATGTGTTGCTTTTCCCTAGTGGTCAAAATAGGCTAACTTATGCCAGAAATCCAGTTGTCTGTCTCCAGGGGGAACACAGACGCTTTGCATTGAGACATACTTGGTTGAAATAGAGGCATATCAATAAGTCAGAATACAGATATACTTTTAACTTCTCAGTGACTACCTGTATGTGATTCTATAGGATTCCTTCCTACTTCCAAATTTTGCTTCTGAAGGTTTCAAAGCCTATTGAACTCAATAAAGAGAGCCTCTGATTAGACTTGATATCAAATGCTTACTTCGTAAAGCTTTGAATATATGTAATTTTCCTCCAAAAGCTGGAGTGAGTTTTTTGTGCACCTAGCATCTAATGGGCTCTACTTAATCTTCTGGCTTTCCAGTCTGGTGTAATAGCTCTAGCTTAATAATAATACCTCTACCCAAAGGTAGATGCACTCCTTGGGAGCTAGATGCTTCCAAAGTAGAGAGGCACTCCTTTCAACCTAAACACTAAAAAAAGTTTAAATCTTTTTAAACCTTATCTTTTGGAGACTGTTTCATGATTCCAGTCATTGGTATGACTATAGGAGCTCAATCTTGCAGCATGAGGCATAGATAAGAGAAACCTTTCTCTGTATGGTTTTACCTTGATGCTTTATTTTAACTTTATAGCTAGCACATGAGGGTACAACTGATAAATTGCTGTACTTGAGAGCTCTCAATGTGAACTCAAAGTGAACAAATAATGAAGAATTCGTGATTGATTTTATTGGATAACTAATGAATTGCATGGTTTGACTTCTCACAAAGTGTAAAGCTGCATGGTTAAAAACTTAGGAGTGTAAAACTAAATATAAAATCTAATAGGAAAAATGCACATGATGTAATCAAAGAAAAATGCAATGTGATGCTGCCTATATTAATAATGGTTTAGATCAAGACATCACCAGATGCATGTTTGCTTACATAATTTTTCAAGAGCTGCTCCCCTCCCCAGAATGACTGTTTAACAACTTCTTAGTATGATGAATGCAGTACTTGCGAGAGGTCTGTGTCTAGGCTGGCAAAGTCAAGGTAGATGGCAAAGCTGCAAAAGGTCAACTCTGATACCATCTTACTTTCAATGCATCTGTTACAAATGTCTGAATAATCCTCTCAGCTAGCACTTCTTTGTTTGGTTCACTCTTCAATGCATAGTTTCAGATTGCCTAATTTAAGACAATCTTATAACTGTCTTTATTTTGTATACAGAATCTCCCCCGGAAATGCAATTTCATTGTTCAAGGTGATAAGAATGAAAGCATGTACATGATATTACTATAGCTCTCACTGTGTGTTTCCTATCATGTACATACATTATTGTATTTATAGTAATTTTTTCTTACAACCCCTGAGGCTGTTTACCTGTCTTTCAGTTTGCATTTATGCAAATTATGTTCATAGAATCATAGAATGGTTTGGGTTGGAAGGGACCTTTAAAGGTCATCTAGTCCAACCCCCCTGCAATGGGCAGGGACATCTTCAACTACAGCAGGTTGCTCAGAGCCCCGTCCAGCCTGGCCTTGAATGTTTCCAAGGATGGGGCATCTACCACCTCTCTGGGCAGCCTGTTCCAGTGTTTCACTACCCTCATTGTAAAAAATTTCTTCCTTATATCCAGCCTGAATCTACCCTCTTTTAGTTTAAAACCGTTACCCCTTGTCCTATCGCTACTGGCCCTGCTAAAAAGTCCATCCCCATCTTTCTTATAAGCCCCCTTTAAGTACAGAAACGCTACAATAACGTCTCCCTGGACCTTTCTATTCTTCAGGCTGACCAACCCCAACTCTCTCAGCCTTTCCTCATAAGAGAGGTGCTCAATCCCTCTGATCATTTTTGTGGCCCTCCTCTGCACCCGCTCCCACAGGTCCATGTCCTTCCTGTGCTGAGGACCCCAGAGCTGGAGGCAGTACTCCAGGTGGGGTCTCACCAGAGCAGAGCAGAGGGGCAGAGTCACCTCCCTCGACCTGCTGGCCACGCTTCTTTTGATGCAGCCCAGGATACGGTTGGCCTTCTGGGCTGCAAGTGCACATTGCTGGCTCATGTCCAGCTTTTCATCTATCAGTACCCCCAAGTCCTTCTCCACAGGGCTGCTCTCAATCCCTTCATCCCCCAGCCTGTACTGATACTGGGGGTTGCCCTGACCCAGGTGCAGGACCTTGCACTTGGCCTTGTTGAACCTCATGAGGTTCACATGGGCCCACTTCTCAAGCTGGTCCAGGTCCCTCTGGATGGCACCCCGTCCCTCAGGCGTGTCGACTGCACCACTCAGCTTGGTGTCATCTGCAAACTTGCTGAGGGTGCACTCGATCCCACTGTCCATGTCATTGATGGAGATATTAAACAGAACTGGTCCCAGTACAGACCCCCGAGGGACACCATTTGTAATGGATCTCCATCTGGACACCGAGCCATTGACCACTACCCTCTGGATGTGACTATCCAACCAATCCACTGAACAGTCTACCCATCAAATCAATATCTCTCCAGTTTAGACAGAAGGATGTTGTGGGAGATGGTGTCAAAGACCTTGCAGAAGTCTAGACAGATAACTCTTCCCAGTTGGAGACTTTGAGCACTAGATGACAGGCCTTATGTGTAGTTTCTTGTTTAATAGATCTTTTCTGAATGACTGCTCTGTTATTCTATCCAGTTTATTATATCAATATAACCAGGTCTCATAAACATGTGTGATTACTTGTCTGTATACTAATAAATATATATACAAGCATGCCTATAAGATGTGCTTAGGGTAAAATCATCCATTGTTATTTCCCAGGGGTAGATTCAACTAGAATATTTTCAGTATTCCTATTTCTTTTAAATACTAATAAAAAAAGCAAGACGTCTTGATAAACTTACTATGTTACCGTAATACCTAACAGAACAACTTTACCTGCTTAGGATAGGTATATCACTGCATATAATGATTTCTGATAAGTTTTTCAAAAGATGCCATGGATCACACATATGTATTCTAGAAATTTGAATCTCTTGCCATCTAAGCAAGGAGAATTGTTTGAGCAGCACATCAGACTCTGTGAAGTTCCTTGCAATATGAAAACCTGGGTATATACCCCTGCAGGCACTTTAACATCTATGTAATATTCTTTCTCTATGGGATCTCACTTTTTGGACTACATGCAGGAAGGAAATTGCATCTCTGCCTACATGGAGGCAATAATGATGCTATATCCTTACTTGTTGTTTGACCTCCTCTTAAGTTTGTCAGTATTATTCAAAAGAAATTGATTTATAAAAGGCAGCAACTGGAAATGATAGAAATAGAAATTTTGCTGATTTTCTTACAAACCATGGTTTGCTATGATAGCCATTGGAATGTATTTTGCCATGCATAAGGTAAGTTTCAGTTGCTTGCTTTTGATGAAGTATCCTATTGTAATAGTTACTGTAGTAACCGAAAAGTAAATCAGGAATCTCTCCCAGCAAAATATTGTTGGAACTGCTGTATATGTACTAGCTTGTCAGAAACAAAATGCACACTTCAGACCTCAGCTGTGCCTTTTTTTTGTTTTAATTGCTTTTTATGTTGTTATACAATTATGTTTTATGTAGTTCTAAAGAAGATAAAAGTATCTAAACGTTGTCAAAATATATTTAGGATTATGCATGGATATCACCTACTAGCAGTATAGAAGAATTAAGATAAAGACTTTTATTCAGTTTATCACAGGCAAGAATGTTTTAGTAATGCATGATATTTAAAGATATTATTCTGCAGTCTCTGAAGGGCAGTACTGGAAGCCCAATCAGATGAGAAAGCTAAACGCAGACTGAATAGAAGCCACTGGAAAAACCATTGTGTTTAACAACAGCATTAACTGAAAGACAGAGCCGAGGCGTGTCTGGGATTTTTAGTGGGGCTGTCCTCCATCCCTTGTGGAAGCATGTAACTAAAGCTGGAGGTACTGTCCTGAATATTGTACATCAGTACCAAACTGATTTCAAGGTCCCTTGTATGCATATTATTCCTTTATATTCTGGTAATAGAATCCAGTCAAAACATACTAACAAATCCAAACTTGTATTTCAAAACTTCTCTTGAGCTTGGGAAGCTCTGATTCTGCTCTTGAATCCTCAGGTTTGGGAATTCTTGGTGCATTGGTTCCTGTCTGAGATGGCAATTTACTTGAGGAAAACTTGTTTCTTTTTCCACTATTAATGAATTTTCCTTTTTTAACAAGTTATCTGTTACTATTTCTCTGATTAAACTCAAACATCGAGGCTTATGAAAATTCACAAATTTATTCTTTTTGTAGAAAATACTGCTTTTTGTAACCTAACGCTGCTAGCAACATAACAAGTCCTATACTGATTTCTGTAATTCTTTCTTTCAAGCTGAAACGTCTATCCCAAAAGAAGAAATAGAGTCTGGGTTTTCAGCTGCTAACGAAACAATGGGAGAAAAGATAGACTGGGGGAGAAGAAACAGATGGGGCTTTAAGTATTTCTTTGGTTTAATTGATATTGACACTGTAGAAGTCATTTTAAGTGTCTATTTAAAATGCTAAAAAAAAAAAAGTAATGTCCTGTGTCAATAATTTGGAAAATAAAAGAAGGATGTCTTACAAGATATGCAGAAGTATCACTGTAGGCTGTTCTGTTTGCTTACTGCAATTTTATGAAAATTCCCACAGGCTAAGCCAGTGCTACAATACAGTAATATTAGATTTTATGCTCTGTTTTATAGCTGAGGTGTTCCAGAATGCTCTGCAGAGTGGAGAAGGGATTATGACAGGACAAAACATACAAAACAGCAATTCCCTCTTAACCTTGTGTATGTCAACTAAAACTTTTAATTAAAAGCAAGCAATGGCCTCAAAGTTAGTTGAAAGTTGAAGAAGCCCCCTTAATGCACTTAAAAAATACTTAAAAATATTTAACCTTTCCTTCCTGCTTATGATCACCACCTAACTAGTTCTTAGTGTAGGTGCCAAACAGCAGCAGCTTTTCTCTGTTAACACTTCATTAAAGGACTGCTACTGAGTAAAAGCTGTTCACTTCTAGCTACCCTAATAACTACTACTTTTGTTCGGTTCTATATATTTAGCTGAAATGTATCAGTTGTTCCAGTTTCACAGCTGATAAAAGTTCCAGCAATTTTTCCCAATTCAGTGTGACAAACTTGCAAGTTCAAGAATGGTATTTTCTGCCTGAAGCATGTGTGCTTTCAAATAATTACAGCCTCTTCCTACTGTGTATAATACAAAACTTCAGTTAAAGCAGTTAAACACAGTATGGTGGAAATTTCTTTACAGTAGAACATCTAATTTGTCTTAAGAGCTCACTGAATTTTGTGAATTGACAATTAAGTGAACAATTATAATTAAAAAAAAAAAAGAAACACAAATAGATCTTGCAGTGGGTTGTTCTTGCTTGGTTATTTTGACAATGGTACTCTTAGTTGTCATTGACTTTTGCTGTAGAACCTGGAGGAAAGAGAGAACTTCTTCACCTTTGTCAGGTGACTTGGGAGGGATTTAAACAGTGGTGCCTCTTTTCAGAATGAGGGCAAAAAGAAAGACCAGTAGGCTCCAATCATCTCTTTTGAGGTCATTAACCTTACTATATTTTTTAGTTAATTAAATATGTATTTAGGGGAGGAATTTCTGAGAGGTCAAGCCCAACGTCTTTTTCCCCTCACTGCATAGGTGGCAAAGCCATTAGCTTATACAGGGCAGAGAATGACTGCTGGTACCACAGCTGCCTACAGAAATGGGTATTGAAGTGTTATTGAGGTTGCTGAAGGAACAGCAGCCCTCTCGACTGTTGGTATAGCATTTACCAAGAGAGTGATCGTACCAGGGTGGCCTCGAGTGGTTCAATAGTTCAGAGTTTTCTATCAGCAAGACTTGGAAAGTTTGGCCCTTGAAGATAGCATCCTACTTTGTGTAAGCGCAGGGCACTGCCGGTTGTGTTGCCTGAAAAGGCTTTGCAAATCGAAGTGTTAAAAGCTGTCTTAAATTAGTGGAGCTCGGTGCGGTCATCTGATGGTCCTCACAGTAACTTTTTGCCTTGTGTCACAACTTGATGGCACCAGGCTTCTGTTTCATGGGCAGAAAAAATTAGATCTGTCCATTTCAACCACTCAATAAAGCCTTTGCATGTGTCTGTTCTAATGGGGAACCAATCTTGCACGACACTGAAACAAGATGTGGAGGTCCTCCTTTTCTGAGAGTAAGGCTGGTGGTACCATAGCGACTGAAGACGACATGAGGTTAATGCTTGTGGATTGAGGCCTTGCTTATTTTCTATATTATCATTATGACACCATATATTGATACCTGGAAAAGATGTAGTGATGACACATTTAGTGTGTGGAGGGGCATGGCGACAAGTCAGGGTCCTCCTAATCCCAGCTGGTGATCTACATAACTAAAGAAAAAACTGTGCACATCTGTCTCTCCTGAACCTGAAGACACTCTTATGGTCCAAAAGTGTTGTGATAATTAAATGAAATGGAATCTCAAAGCCAAGGACCAATAGGCAAAGCCGCATACCTGCTTTCCCCACAAGTTTCTGGTGTTTGTGTGGCTCCCTCCCTCCACACCACGTGATACACATGAACCATCTGTGGGAGTAGCTGGTACAGTTTGATGTCTGAAACTATTCATGGCTGACTGGAATGCAGAAACAGCAGCCGTTGTGGCTGTAAGCTTTATCTTCCTACATTGTTCATTGCTGAATCTCTAACTCTGCAGCAACAACTGGATCAATCTCATGCCTAGTGTTAATTCCTCAAGAGAAAGGGAAAAGCAGTCCGAACAGAGCTTTCTCTGCTTCTGAGCCAAACCTTGTTAGTACCCAGCCTAGGCTGGAGATGCAATATTATCATGCCCAAAAGAAAGCAGCTGAAAGACAAAGTAAGGTACTGGGAATAGTATGATGATGTGGTTCAGCAATGTTTGGATTCCTTAAATGAAGAATCTCCTCAGGTGGTCTCTTGAATTAGAAGCCTGTATTTCTTGTCAACAGAGGAGAGTTTTTGGTTGTGCATTTGGGAGTAGGGACACCTGGCTGAGGAGAGCACGATGGTAAGTTTTGTTAGCTGGGATCGCCAGCTTAGAGTGGTAGGACTTGTGTGACAGGTGTCAGCTATTGTCAGACAGCTGTTTGCTCTTAATGCATCTGTACAATAGGAAGGCCCAGAAGCCATGTGTGTGCTCATCTGATGTCTGTTTTTTCTAAAAGTGTCCATGTAACCACTCTACTGTTTGAGGCCGGTGTACTTCTGATTTCTTTGCACAAGCAAGTAGGTCTTTGGGTTCTGCTCATTTTGAGCAAAGCATAAGCCCTAAGAAGTTCGGTAATGTCTGAAGGGAAGGACTTGAAACTTTTTATATTGTGTTTTATGATCTTGTCCATTAGCTAACAGTGATACTATGTATTATGTTGTATGGCCTGGCAAAAATCCAGCATTCTGTCAATACTGTGTTTTGCTAAATCTTGCTGGGAAGATGAGTGCGTTCATACAGTTATGTTACTAAAAAGGAATTGTGTTTAATTTCATGGAAGGCTCATGGCTAAAAAAATGCGGTTATACAAAGCGCAAACTACATATTTAATAATGCAAAATATTTTAGGCAGCCAATTTTACTCTGTATTACTTGTAATAACAGTATACCAATAATGGTATAAATGTGATGATTTTTTTTTTTTTGCCAGAGCATTCAATTCCTGTTAAAATTGCCATTATGCCATCATTTTTTGTACTACTAAAAGACTTTCAATTCAAGGGCCAGTTATTAATTTATTTATAGATAATAAAGCCATATTTACTGTAGAAACGGATTTCACCATAGTATTTAAATTTATCTGTAACAATAGATGTTGCAGAGAGAGCTCTTGAATGAAATTAGGAGATAGGTTACAATAATTTTGTAACTTATGTTATTTGTCCTCTGTGGACATGGGGTCTTTTGATGGCACTCTTGTCTGTTGCACCTGTTTTAAGCATGGGGTGGAAATTCATACTGTGAAAGTCATTTGAATTACACTGTGAACAGAACTTTCCCTTTTATGCTCGTTTTTGAAGTGGATGCCATGAAAAGGTAGAAAAGATGAAATTATTTATAATGACTGTCAGTAGATTTATGTCTTGAGCAAGATTTGTATCCTGGAATTAACACTTCAATAATTAAGGTCAGTCTTTAGATTTAACACACTCCCAAGAACACAATTTAATCCTTGTAGCTTCTTTGTTCAAAGATGTAATAGTGATGCTAGCATTGATGCTTGTTTAAAATTAACCTTTTTGGAAATTGCCTTTCAATCTAAGATCTCATTGGATCTTGTACAAAAAGAAAGTCCCTCTGCTATTGAATAAAAACGGTCCTGCTTGTGTCTGCATATATGTATGGAATTTTGTTGCATTGTTGCACAAAGTTGCTGACTGATAGGTTGGTGTGTAGCACTATCCTCAATGGCTCCTTCAGCTACAGTCGTAACTAGAATCAACATTTTGAGGCTGTATGATTTTATAACAAAGCTCATGTAGCCCAAATAGTTGTGAAGGTGTACAGGTCAGATTTATCTGAATGCTCATTCTCAAAGTAAGAAACGAATGAAACTATTTCTGTCTCCTTTTCATGATGAAAGTGCTTTAATATTGTTTATGTGGTGTTAAAAACATTTGTTTCTCTTATGTCTTTTTTGAGTATTATGTAAAAGATCTCACCACCAGTGCTGCTGTTAAAGTTTTCATACCTGAAGACAGCCTTCTCTTCTTACTGCAAGAAGTAATATAAAAAAAAGTTTGTTTTAGGAAATTGATTTCTTGATTTTTACCATCCTCCATGGCTGGCTGAGGTATTTCATTTGTTAATGATGGAGTCTCCTGTAACATTCAAAGTATGTAAGTGTAGCAGTCCTGCTTGAGTATCAAACCTAGCTAGGGAGGAGTTGGGTGGTGACCAGAAGAAACAGCACAACTGCGAAGGAGCTGAAGGGCTTTTGGAATTGGTTCTGGGATACCTCTCTTTTGTGTTACTTTGAAAACTCAAATATAAGCCTAGAACAGGCTTATGAATACCACTGACTCTTTTTGTCTTTATATTGATAAAGAAACCATAGCATCCAGTCCATTGGTAATATAGACTTGATTCCCCTTTCAGATTTGTAACCAATTGTTTCAGGTTTCATTAGCATGAGTGGAAATTCTTTTAGAGCATGTTATTAATACTTTGTTAAGGCTCTTTTTACTGACTGTATTTGACCTTCTAGAGTCTGCTAACAGGATACAGACTATTGATTAGTGTTCATGTAATTTGCTCTTCTTTAAAATTACTACTTAACACTTATTTCATCGATGGACATCTCAAAAATAGCAAAAGACAGAAGCATTAAGAAAAGCAATTTGACGATGACATGTGGATGTTTTTTGAAATATTAGCTTGGTTCTGGACACTTTTTTGTTTAAGAGAATCCTGTGTAATGTGTAAAAGTACACTTAGCTTTGATACTGTCGTCCCAGCCTTAAAATACTCGTGTGATAGCTCCTTAAGTTGGTATATATTTGCCTTGGTCTCAGGGGGGGTTAGTTTTTCTCTGCAGTTAGCAAAGTATAGACAAAAATAAGAAGTCAAATGGGTATACTCTGGGGTAACATTTATAGTTCTTCTAATTACAGAATTAAGTCTGGTTTGTGGAACTTCAGTTAAAATCTTGAGCAATATGGAGTAATAAGGTTGTGTGGCACCTACTTCTCTCAAAAACCTTGGCTGCCATACAGTTTTAAGATTGCCTATTGTAACTCAAAGGATTTTAAAGCACACTGCAAAAACAAAGGAGTATAAGCTAAAACACGTACCCTGGTTGATAGAAGCTCAGCCTGTGTAGGCCTCTAAAATAAGTGACTTGATTTACACAGGTGCCGTGTATTTACAGTGTCTTGGTTGGATTTTTGGTTGCCTAGTGGCAACAGAAGTCAGGCAACACTCAATTTGTTTAAAAACCAATGTAGGGTGCTTAATGTGACTTTTGATTAAAATGTAGCCCACTCAAATATCTTGTGTCAAAACAATATTGGAGTGGGATAGTGGTGGAATATTCTTTGTCCAAAATGCAGTCAAGAATTGTCTTAATTTTTCTGATCGATCTGTACTTAACTATGCCTATTCCAAGAACTGTTCTTGTTCCTTGTATCCTTATATCCGTACATCTAATAGTGGGGTGAGGTTTTACTCTCTCCCATATTATCATTCTGCAGGAGCAAAAGGGGGGCGGGGGGGGAGGTACACAAATTCACCACTGCTGAGTCAAATTTTAATATGTAGAAGAATGTAAAAATGAGAAAGTTTGTTAAAGACTGACAGCTAAGACAATTCCAAAAGGAGTCATAACTACTACTAAGTCTTTCTTCTAGCACATGAAGGTCTGAAAATGTGCTGACTAGCCTGTAGGACAACTGATGACTGTAATTTAAAAGAGAACTGAAGAAAGCTAGAAGGAACTGTGTAGATTCCCAAGCTGTAGTCCTGGTTGGGAGACATGTGGAAAGAGACAGACTGGAGTTGAAGGATTCATGAAGTTATAGCAAAAATGGGCAGGCTGAGCACAAAGAAATTACCAGGACTAACTGGTATTCATTAAGACCTCTGAGGAAATTTAAAAGTAAAATAGCTGGATTTCTAACAGTAGTGTGCAATTTTTCAGTTCTCTAATACTAGAAGGTGTAACTGTGATGCCAAAACCCAATTTCTCTGTGGGCCTTGAGAACTAGAAGCAGGTTAATGTGTTGTCTCTACCAGACAAATTAATAGAAATTGTAATAAAATAAATTTTCTGTAATGTGAAGTCTTGCTTTATAGATTTCTTGTAGTTTTTTGTAAGAGTCTGATCAAGTCAGTAATTGATTGGGCATGGATGAATAACTGGCCAAAACCAGGAGGCAGACAGTTGGAAAAAAACTTATGCTAGTGATACAACGTATTCAGGGTAGTAAGGAGGAGGGCTAAATGGGAAAAAGAATGGGGGAAAGGCCGTATGAGATTTAGTAACTATGCAATAGAATGTCAGATGATACTAATTGTAGGTAAAAACAAAGTGATGCAAGTGGAAAAAGCAGTTCTGTGTTGTCATACAAAATGAGAAGCTTTGAGCAGGCTGTTAGCACTGAGGAATAAAACAGCTGTGCTGGTTTTGGCTGGGATAGAGTTAATTTTCTTCACAGTAGCTAGTGTGGGGCTATGTTTTGGATTTGTGCTGGAAACAGTGTTGGTAACGCAGGGATGTTTTCCTTATTGCTGAGCAGGGCTTACAGAGGGTCAAGGGCTTTTCTGCTGCTCACCCCACCCCACCAGTGAGCAGGCTGGGGGTGGCCAAGAAGCTGTGAGGGGACACAGCTGGGACAGCTGACCCCAACTGACCCAAGGGCTATTCCATACCATATGACGTCATGCTCAGCAATAAAATCCTGGGGAAGAAGGAGGGGGGAACGTTCAGAGTGATGGCATTTTGTCTTCCCAAGTAACCGTTACGCATGATGGAGCCCTGCTTTTCTGGAGATGGCTGAACACCTGCCTGCTGATGGGAGGGAGTGAATGAATTCCTTGTTTTGCTTTGCTTGCATGTGCAGCTTTTGCTTTCCTTATTAAACTGTCTTTATTTCAACCCACAAGTTTTCTCACTTGTACTCTTCTGATTCTCTCCCCATCCCACTGGGGTGGGAGGAGTGAGCGAGTGGCTGTGTGGTGCTTAGTTGCTGGCTGGGGTTAAACCACGACAACCATGCAGTTCCATGATAACATCAACTTGTTGCTAGGCAGCAGATCAAAATCAAATTAAATACTGGGAATTATTAGAAAAGGAATAGAGAACAAAACAGGACATAATTATGACAACGCATAAATTACATGGTTCACCCACAAGTTGAGTATCATGTGCAGCTCTTCTATCATCTCAAAATAGTTACATTAAAGCTGGAAAAGGTTCAGAAAAGAGCAGTGGGGGTATGGAGTTGATTCTCTGTAAGGCACAATTAAGTAGACTGGAGCTCTTCAAGAAATTCTGGCAGTGAGTAAATCACTAGAAGTACAGAGAGGGCAGACAGAGATGGAGAATAAGATGAATTAGGGACTATCATTTGAACCTAGCAGGACCTAGAGGAAGCACTTCTTCATGCAGTGGGTAGTAAAGCCACTGCCAAAAGACCCTGAGGGTGCAAGAAATTGGTGGTGCCCAGGGCATGCTGGATGCATACTTGGAAAAGAGATAAACTGCGTGTCTTAATAGACAAATCACTACAGGACAAACCACAAGTGATTAGAAAGTAGAATATGAAGGCAGAGGGAAGTGTTGTTTATGCTTGGTCTCTCTTGTTGTTGTTGTTGCTGTTTGTAACTTGTGGCCACTCTTACAATTAGAATACAGGGCTATGCTGAAATGATAAACTGACTTCAGTTTAGCTTTGTCCCAGTTCTCCAAGGTGAAAAATAAAGTCTGTGACAGAAATTAATAACATGCTATTTCAGAGAAATCTTGAAAACATAGCACCATAAACCTATAAAAATGTCCCATTCAGATGTCTCAAATTAAAAATATTCCTAAAGCATTAAATCATATACGCCTAAGCAAAAGCATGTCTTGGCTGTAGAGTTTTCTTCCACTTGCAAGAAAACTTACTTCTCATTAGAACTAAAGTGCTTTAAAATCTGCCAGAAAAATGAGATTTCTCAGTTATACTAAAGGCTCCTTTATTAAAATATACATGCAAATTGTAAAACTGTTAGTTGGAGGAATTGTTCTTTGGATACTAGTTCTGTATTGGCAGTTTGATAACTGTGATTCTGTAGCGCTAATATTCAGAGGACTTTGTAAAAGGTGGTGGAAGGTGTTCTATAAAAGCAAAACTGTTCTTTATGAAAACTTTGTTTCCATATACAGATAGCCATTTAGAAGAATTTCCTACTCTCCTTCACTGTGCAGCCAGATTTGGATTAAAGAACCTTGCGACATTTCTACTCGATTGCCCTGACGCCACACGCGCTTGCAAAATAACCAACAAATATGGAGATGATCCAGCAAGTATCGCTGAGAAGCACGGGCACAGGGAACTAAGAAAATTAATCAAGGAATTGTCAGTAAGTCCATATGCTTTTTCATATGTCTTCTATAACCAAGGGACTATGATGTTGTACTACTGAGATCCTGTAGTATCTCCTCTTGTAAAGCCTAATATGTTGTAGTCCTTCTGTCTGAAAATATTATTATACTCCCTGTCTCAGAAAGAGGGGTCAAAATGGGGTACAGCTACTTTCTTTGTGCACTGTCATAATGGAGATCAGAGTTTTTGTGCTGCTTGAATTTTAGGCATGTAATGGAAGGAGAACAGTGAATCACAAGTACCTCATGTGGCCTAGCTAGATTGGTGCTTCCAGGGCCCAAACAATGGTTATATAGTAGTCTAGCCCAACTGTCTAGAGTAGGAGATAAAGACTTCTTTAAAAGTCACTCTAAAAGTGACTCTGAACTCTTAGTGTTGCCACTCTTCAGCATTCAACAAAGAGTGGTTGCCCTGCCTTGGCTGTCCACTCCACTGTGAAGGAAGGCTAAATTTTACCACCTTGTGTTAGATGGAGTAAATCTTTCTTCAGCTGGGTATGCAGGAGGGGTTTTGGGCAATAGTTACCTTTCCACATGAAAGATAATAGAATAAAGGTCTGTGCATAGTTCTAGCATGCAAACTACTGCCGATAAAATCTAACAGAATTGGCAGTATAAAAAGCAATATACTGTAGTAACATTTGAGAGCTTTAACCTATTTTAAGTCTTTGTTGTGCTAACTATAATATGAGCAGAGATGATAATTCTTGCCCCAGAGGTTTTAAAGCCTAGAGAACAAATTAGATAAATCATGTATTGAAAGAAAGACAGGATGTGAACAATGGCATAAGTAAGCCTATGTTGTGAAGACCTGGCGCAGCTTTGCTGATGGTGTGTTTTGTTTTTTGGGGTGGGTTTTTTTTTTTTGGTGTTGGACTCCATGTTCACAGACAAATGGTAACAACAGACATGTAAGAGGAGAAAATACAAGGAGTGAGAAAGCTAGAAGTTTCACTTTTCTGTTAACGAATCATCTTGATGTAACCATGGATAGACATAAGACCAAAGATGGCATTTAAAGAAATACAAGCTAATAGCTGTGTAGATTATGTAGGGGAGAATGTTTTGCATGACTAAGGAGGAAAATGCAAGAAACCTAAAGGTAGTTTAATGTAGAAAGAGATATCATAAAGAATGGAAACGCTGGCTGACTGAGGTTAGTTATTAAAATTCTAGAGCAAGGACATAGGGATTGATGAAGTTTTTTCTTTGATACAGTTGGCATCTAATGTAAAGGTGAAGGAGAGGCATTGGGAAAACTGAAGACGAGTTTACTGTGATCAGTGTTGAACCATGCAGATGGCTTTAGCAGTGTTTCATGAGCAGATTTTTATTTTCTATGAGTTCAAGGGCAAGAAAATTGCAGACCCTAGAACCTGAAAGTAAGGCGTTTTGGCAGTGGTCAAGATGCTGAATGAGAATATGCTATTTAACTTTTTGTTGTTGAACAGCTATTGATACAGGCTCTAAAAACACCGAGGGTCAAGAGTATCTGCAAAGCTGGTATTTCTGCTTTTCTAATACTGTTAAAGAAAGCTCATGCCTAATTGAGAATGTGATCTGGTGTCTTTTCTGTAGTGACAGAATATTTTCTTGCATTTACTGGACAATGAATCTGATCAGATCTTAAAAGCACGGCAGAGCTTTTTCTGCTGATGGAGCGCAAAGGGGTGTTGTGCTACAGAGGTGATGCTTTTACCTCAGTTTTTGATACTGTAGTTGAGATCAAATTTAACTGCAGAAAATATGATCCTCCTTATGATCCAGCATAAAGCTGTCCATAATACCAGGCTCTCTTTCTGGATCAACATGTTAGTAATTTTACATATAAGAACTTCTAATTACAGTAGTTGTCTCACAGTCATCCTTGGTCAGAGAGCTGCCAGTAGCAGTCTGACATATAAGGTCAGGACCGTCAGTTCTCGTAGTTTACCAATTTGCCTTGCAGAGAATGGAATTGTGTTCCCCAACATCCCTACCTGTGGATCTGGCTAGATGCTATTTTTGTATGGTCAGGTACTCCCGGTACACACTGTGTAAAGGATTGGTAAGACTAGGCAGAATGTAAATGAGGTGATATTTAACTCTCAGTGAGATACCTAGATTTCTTTTCTGAGATGGTCATATGAGTCAGAGTTGAGCACGGAAACATAGTTTCCATGTTAATTTATCATGTTTAATGATAATGGTTAATTCCATAGGACGTTTATTTTTTATGCTAGTGTTGTAGAAACTCACTCCCCTGCACTTCAGATGTGTCTTTATTGTGCACCCCACATGGGACTAGAGGCTTCAGAAAATGGGTAGTTTTCTTTTCATCCTTAGAAATGCACTCATATTCAATTCCATGGTACACCTTGGGGCCTCTGTGAGAGGAAACATAAGCACACATGGTACAAGCAGACTACAGCTGATATGCATTGAGAGAGTACATTGCACTTGTGAAGTCTTTTTACATTTTGGTAGACTTTGTCAGTGACAGAAGGCAGTTTTTGTGAGGGTGATAACGTTTTACTCTAAAAAAGTACGCAAAGTATGTGCACACCTCTGATTAGCTTTTCTTTTTTTAGTAAGATTTTTAATTGTCCTAATAAAGTTTCAGCATAAAGTTATCAATCTAAACCATGGATTTATAGTGGTAACTCTGACTTTATACAATGTAATTTTTCATTAAAGCAGTTCCTTCATGGTACATATCAGATATTATTTGCCCGTAAACAGTTAACAATATTTGTTCTCTGCTCATGATGACTGCTCTCCTAAGTGTGAATACCTATACCAGCCCTGAAGTAAAAACAACTCCACTACCATGGTAAGCATGTGTAGTCTGGTTAGGACATGCAGTTGTAGTACCCATTTTCAGTTGATTCAGATGGTGTGGCTTACTAATCGGGCACAAGTGAGAACTGGAGCATGTTTCAAGTCTGCCAACTGTGTAATATGGTATTTTAGAAATGTTAGCTCCGGCCACTGGAAGAAAAATGACTTATTTGTGTCCCCTGCAATAGTGCACTTAAAAACAAAAACACTTACTGTACTTCTGTAATTGATGAGAATGTGGAAAAGAAATATTTGTGTGGCTCTGAGCCAAGCAGAATTTAGTTTAACCACATTCCAGGAACTTCCCGTTACAGCTGAAGTATTGAAATTGCTCGTTATTACAACAGAAGTACTTTTGTACTTGGCACACCTCTTACTGTTTTAAAATTGTTACCTGTGTTTTGCCATTTCTTTAAGGTATGGTCCCAAAATATATACAGTAATTCATCACTTCTGTCTTAAAGAGCAGAGTTCCAGAAAAATGAGTGTATTAAAACATGTCCAAAATCCTATAAAGTGTCTTTCATTTGCCTTTGTGCTGGGGAATCCTTAGGGGAGTAAGAATTCCCTGAGATGGTTAGAGGGAGAGAATGAGCACCAAAAGAAGAAGTAGCAACACCACAGCTCCTATTTCTGTCCTCAAGCTCCTATTTCTACCCTTTGCTGTGCAGCCCTCTTTGGTGGCTGGTGAGCAGATCTGTGCTCAGGGCTTTTTGGCGATGCAGCTTTGCTGGTAATGCCCTTCAGCTCCCATGTCCAGCAGGCTTACACAAGTTCCCTGTCCTTGTTTAAAGGGAAAATATCTTTTCTGGAACTTGACACCAACAGTGTTGATGTGGGGAGAGTTACAGCCACAGAAGGCAGATCTGGAGTGCCTGGTGGGCATGCTGGGAGCTGGTCTCCTGATTTGTGTGAAAGCAAAGCACAAGGGAAGGATCACATAACATGTGGCATGCTTCTGCTGATACCGCTGTATGAATGGGGGAGGAAGAGATTTTCCCCTTTTAGTACCAGTGTTATATGCAGGGTCATTAAATGCTAAAAACATCACACCCTTTAAGAACCTGTATAAACGTGTGCTCCCACAAGTGGTAGTGTCTGCCTTCTCTGTCAGAATCCTGCATTTCAAACACTCCTTGAAAATGTCTCCTTTGTGCTGAGGGAATGCAAGACTTGATCCACTTGTGTTAAAGGTACTAAATTGATGGAGCTGTCCCTAAAAGAGTCTTTAATGGGGATTATGGTAAAGCTCAGTTTCAAATGTGCCAGCAGTTTATTAAGCAAATTGTATTTTTCTTGCATTTTAGCACAAAGGCATCTAAGTTGGACATTAATTTCCAGTTTCTACATGTTTCATTGTAGTTTAGATGAAGTAATTCCCTCTTCTGTAGCATAAAAGAGGGATATCGCTTAACATTCTGCGATAACATCCTGAATTGTTACTTTGTCTTGTGATTTTTATTCCTCTATAGAACCAAGTACTTGACTATTTTCCATAATTGCTTTTAGGTTGAATTGCTTGAATCAAATGTGTCAATTTAAAACTAGTAAGAGACATTCAGTAGGAATATTGGCAGGAATCCTTGTCTCAGAGCATCTGAACAGGGGAAATGATGAGTCTTTAGAGTTTAGTTAATCCAGCTGATGGCTCAAACGCCAGTAACAAAGGCAGAAGTACTTTTGCTTTCCATTAGCCACAGGCTTGAAACAGATCTGTGGTCAGTTGTTACAGTCCCCGTGACAGGTAGTACCATGTTAAGCCACAGTTGTTTGCTCGGATATTGGGGCCCTATTTCAGGTGTTTGTATATTGCGTATGCTCTGTCCCTGAAAGCTGCTTTGACGCTAGCTTGTTGTTCTTGTTGCCAGCTGTGGTCTTCTAAGCCTATGTAAAAGTTCCGCCTCCAGAAAATAAAGAAATCGCTTAAATGAAGTTCTTATCCAGCACACAAAGGAGGACTTTTAAAAATAGATGAGAGAAGATTTCTAAGCATTAAGTGACTAATGAGGGGAGTATGTTCAATTTGTGACCTAAACATTTAAAATTGGAGGTCGCACTGATAGCCAGTTCAGGCATTTATGCTTTGGTACGGGCGTAATTCTTTGTTCCAGCGCTTTGGGTTGCTAATTTCTTCCTTCTTTTACTAAGAACTGTGCTGCTGAATGTGTCATAGTCAGGAAGATTACTGTGTACCACTTGTAGTATACATCATAATTTCTAAGAAAAATACAATTCAGGAAGTGTTTTATTGGTTGTTTAATGCAAATAACTTCTGATTGTTGGCTTTGGCCTTTAAAGCCGATTCCTAGGGGTGACATAAATGTTATTTAAATTTAAAAATTGAAACAGTCATTTCATGTTGCCACCACGCAGTCGAGACAGCACGAATTCATTTTTACTTTTAAAATACCTTCTAACCTTTCAGAACTGGTTGTCTGAAAGCTAAGGCAGAAAATGCAGGTTAATTGAGCTTTTTTAACCTCCCAAAGATCTGTGCCCAGGCCTGTGACAATCCATGGCAGAACGGATGGAAGAATCTTCTTCCTCTGCCACCAGCAAAACTCTGTCTGGATTTCTTGTTTAATATAATTTTCTGTCTGCCTGCTTCAGGTACGCCTTTAGGCAGCTATTGAAAAAAATATAGGTATTTAATTCTGTACATACTGGTGAAGTTCCTTTAGAATTGCATAGATTGAGACATTGCCCTGGATAGGCCTTTCACAAGAAGCCTGTTTTTTCCAGAAGGGAGAGTTACATCAATTCCTTTCTAACTCTGTTGAGGTACATACCACAAAGTCTAGATCCGTAGTTACCGAGTTCACTGCTGTTAGCAGTTCCCTCAGTAACAGAGAGAAACATTATCATACAGGTGGTCATAATTTTCACTCGGAGCCTGTTTTATGGAAGACATATGGGGAGGTTTCGGTTCTGAAATGCTGAGCTATATTTTTTAAATCTTAGCAAACTTAAAGGATGGGCAGGGGTGTAGGTTGGCAAGTAATTCATCATTGTACACCTCTCCCCTCTCATCTGTGTCGTATTTTGAAGTGAATGGTTGGAATCAGAACACAGAATTTCTTCAAGTATCTTCAACTTGATGAAATAGAAAAGAATCTACAAAAACAATGTACTGTGGAAATTGAGGGTACTTTTTTCCTCAGTTGTTTTATGCAAGAAGAATCTTACCTGGCTTTCTAGCTACTATCACCAAAAGACAATAAATCTTTACACAACAGGAATCCCTTCAACAAGGATTCTCATGATTTGCTAGGGAATTCTAGAAGCTCATTGGGAATCAGCTTTTTTCGAACACAGAAGTATTATTCTTACATTTATCTTTAACTTTGTGTTTCTATAAAAGGCTGTATGATATGAAAGAGCTCCCCAGCACAAAACTGTTATACGTTTAAATTTGGTTGCAATATCTTCCTGAGATATAAATTTTCTCCTGGGGAAGGACCACATGTAGAAAGATGAAGTGGATATATGTTAAAGAATCTTAAATGAAATTAATCTGATTGCTATCAATATTTGTTTAATTACTTTAAATACTACTGTAGTATTGCACTGGTCCATAGCTCATTACTTTCAAATAACTGGAAGAGTATATGAAAGAGAAGAGAATTAGTCTGATTTGAACTTCATACTAATCCACTAGTGATTCCTCGGTAAAGCCTGCTGGGATTTTATTCTTGCCACAATATTTTAATGTTCAGAAATGCTGGTTACATGCATTCTTTGGTACACTGGAAGTTCCTTAACTGAAATGAATATGTGAACAAATTCTTTGATACTTTTTTAGTGACTGGGTATTCACAAATCAAATTCTTAAACTTCTTGAGGAATTGGAGCCAAGTCCCGTGAACTTCTGCCAGCTGATAGGCAAATGTTATCCTATGATTTCTGTCAGATGTTTGTTCACTGGCTTCTCTTTCTTTTCCAAAATGTCTTGTGGAGAGGCTTCCCATTGTCAGTGCCTGGTGTCTTGTGTTTCAGATTTGGTTTGAGGGTTTATTATTTTTATTTTTACTAGCTGACAAGGTTTCCCTCTTCTCTTTTTCGCATGTTCTTGGAGGGATGTGCTCCCTGTAACAATATGCTGGCATATAGTGCCTTTTGAGGTCGGACAATTTATATTTCAGTGAAGAGATAAGGTACAGGCTGAGCATGGAAAAGCTTGTCCTTAAGGAGAGAAGGCTAGATTTCTCATTTTTAAAAAATCACAGTCATTACACTAAGCACGTTTTTAAAGTTTCTATGTAGACTTCTGTTCAGGCTAGAACCTTGCACCTTAACTGTGATTAAATCTTCTGTCATAACTGTGCAATTGAGTACAGCCTTCTTGCAAAAAGAATGATAAATGGAACTGCAGATTTGGAAACCTTGCTTCTGTATGAGATGCCTACTGAGATTTGTGTGTAATTTAAAGTGAACTAGAACAGTTTTTCCAATGAATTGTCTGGTATTTTGTCTCATCGTTTGATATTCTGTAACCATATCAGTGACACAGTGGAAGTCAGTTATTTGTCATTCACAGTTTCAAAAAGCCTTTACGATTTTTAAGGGAAACTTGAATACTAATGGAATTTCAGGCAAAATGCTCATGAATTAGAAGCAGGGAAAATGAGAAGGGTTCTGTAATGATACCTATGTTCTTAAATGTATTTAGGGTTGTAAAACCAAGGGATTTCCAGAGGTCTTTCTGACTGTTTTGTTGACAGGGCAACATCAGCAAAGATACTTAGCTAAAGGATTTTTTGGGAAGGTGGGAGGTGGGGAGCGTACAGTTTTTTGTTTAGGCTGAAAAGAATCATCTGTATCATTCGTCTGCATTATTAGGCGCTGAATTTGTTTGAACATGTGAAAAAACATTTGGCTAAGCTGTTTATGTTAATGAAAAATGCAAATGCAATACTTTACAGAAGTGAGAGAAAATAAAAGAGACCATGTTATGTTGTTGTGGAAAATAAATATGTTTAGGTAGATAATGAGTCTGTACTAGCCTGAGGAGGTGTTAGAAGGTATATGGTAAAGATATGTAGAATAATAACTGTTTTCAGAGTAAATGAGGTGCTTCTGTTTAACCTCTGTCATGGTAAGTGAACAAAGAAATTTGACATGAAATACTGTCCTGTATAAGATGTAGTTTCACTATTCAGCTAGTTAAGATACCACTGAAGCTAGTGGCATAGGAAGGATTCAACAGGCTAGAGATTTCTGTGGATGTTGAGAACTTTTAGTCACTGTGTAGTGTGTTGTTTTTGCATCATGAGGGCATGAATCCTCTACCTCAGTTACAACATGAGGTTAAGGAAGAAACTTTCCCAGGGGGAAGCTACCCCAGAGTTGTCCATTAAAACAATTGCTCTTTGCACCTTTCCATCAACTTTCCTGCACTGACTGTTCCAATAACTGTATTATTAGGTGAAAAGGTTGACTTTCTTCTTCCTCAAATACAGACATCTTGGAAGCCCTTGCAATGCAAAGGAAAAGGTGAAATGATCTAAAATCATCTGCTAGCTCCAGGTTTACTACAGAAGGATGCTGGGGCATTCCAATGGGAAGTCTAGAAGGAAGTTTTGGGTCTTGCCTCTGTCATTTGAAGTAATTTGAAGGTATATGTATAACTGTCAAAAAGCAGATTTACCTTGATATAGTATATGCTCTCAGTGAGGCTATCTGGAGTATGCCCTTTGGCTGCCTCCCAGTGATCTGGAAGGGATCAAACATCTGTCATATCTTAGAAGTTGTTGAGTACAAAGAAAGATAGCATATTAACAACACCTTTCTCCAGCCCCTCAGAAAGGGAGAAAAAAAAAATTAAAAAAAAATGCAGAGCAAAACTGTAATAAGGGCTTTTCAGCTTCATGGGGGAAAATGAAGGAAAATTAGGAGCGGAAAGGAGCTGTTAATGCTACTGTGGTAAATATAATCTGTGAGCCAAAACCACCTAGCTTTTGAGTGACATTGTGAGATCTGAAGGGAGCTTTTTGATTTCAAAGCCCTAAGAAAAACTGGGTGAAGATGCAAGAATTGATGAGTAAAGTTATGTAAGAGGCTTGCCATGTCCTTAGCAATCTGAAGGTTCAGAGGTCTGCACAGATCTAATGGTGACTTACCAAACTTTCCTACAGCTGTAATTTATTGCTTAATTAGAAAAATTGTCTTTCGCTGCTACATCAATAGAATGACCATTAGGGAAACGCATTTCTCAAAGCTACCAAGCCCATTATATGAAACTGCTTAAGAAAATCCATTTCTGCCCTGCATAGTGTTAGTTCTGTTTAACACAGCCATGCACAATCTCAATTTATAATTCTGTCCGAGGACCCTGCACAGAAGGCACACTCTTTATTTTGCCTTCTATTCTTCCTGCCCCCATATATTGTTTTACAATAAATGATTCAGTATTTCATTGCCAGGACTCTACTCTAGGGTGTCTAGCAATAATCATTTCCTTTTCTTATGATTGGTGTGGACTTAAAAATGGTTTCTGAGTTCCCACACTCTACCAAACTCAGAAGAATGTTCAGTGATTGACATATATGCGTTCACTTTCATGAAGAAAGCCAATATGTTAAAAGATTGCTTTATAATACATGTTTAATAACCATCACAATCACTGTAATTGAAATTGTATGCTGTGTCTGTAACAGACATGGGCAGCCTTCCTCAACCCCAAGAGCTACGTGCCAGAATCTTCGTGTGGCTGGCAGCAGCAGTATACGTATGTCAGAGGTTTGGGAGTTGTTCTCAGGCAGAAGTTGTTAATGATTCTCTACAGCTCTTACTGTGAGTGTGAGGCATATAACTGGATCTTAGCACTCTCTGATGATGCCAGTCTTATGAGCCACATTGACTTGATTTTACTTGCTTCTGAGATTTCAGGTTATTTTGCTGCTCCTGTATGGTCTTGGTGTGACCTGGGAGCCATCCTTGAAACATTAGAGAACTGCTTAAGACCTGCAGTTGGCCACCTGCAGCTTCTGAATTCCAGCTGAACTCATCTCCTGTTAATAAATACCACATTCAGGGAGCCACAAGAATGAAAGTATGCAGGAAGGCTCCTGCCATATGGAAGACACTGGCAAGTTCCCGTCAGGCTACCTAAGAAAACACAGAAATCAGTATCTGTACCACACATGGAAGTAATATAATAAGTGTGATTCCTAATTGGATCACTTAATCAAACCTTCAAAGATCTTTTCTAATGAGATATATTTTTTTAAAAATGCTGCCAGTTGATAGCATGTACTGGTTTACGTAAATGGGTCAAAGGATTGAACAAAAGTTTCCATGGAGACTTTATATGACTCCAAGGTGCTTTCCAAATTAATTAAAGTCTTGTGTTGCAAGGAAAAGAAAGAGGTTAAAGGTGACAAAATCCAGTACTGGTATATCGATCTGCAGTCAATTCTGGCCAGCTTGTCCTAGGGACACCTGTCATCATTGACAACATTATCAGTGAAGTTATAACTGTAAAAACTAGTGATTTTTACAGATTTCTTTGTTCTTCTCTTCAGAAAAGTTAAACAAGACAGACCTAGGCTCAGGCCTGAGCTGATTATGCACATACAGAAAAAGAAAAAAAAGCCTCCTTCTGGAAACTCAAAAATAGATAATTTCAGAACTCTGAAAGCAATCATGATTGGGGTCATTAGTGAGAACTGTTCACCTCCTTTTTTCCATATTATTAACTAAATGGTTTTTTTATTTTTAATTTTTTTCTTTTGTGCATATTAAATGCACCCATGTAATGCAAAGAGAAATATGATATTTCTTATTAGTTTTTTAGTAAATAAAATGACAAAGAAGCAAGTGTGCATATGCAGTACATTGTGTTGTGGCTCACGAAATACGATGTGTTTAGTTAGAGCTTGGGCACTCAGTGAAACAGGCGTCTATCAGACCCTGGACTGTGAATCGTTACTGAAGAACAAATAATGCACAGTGCCAGGAGCAAAATGCAGCACGTTGTTCAGGCAGCACTTAACTAGGAGGAGTAGTTATTGGAATTGAAATCATCTCCATAAAGGTGGTAAACTACTGGATAGGGTTTTAACAGTGATTCACTCTATATCTGCAAGCAGTAAGTGCCAGCAAAAAAGAGTAGATGGTAGAAGTACATGAGCAGAGGCTTTAAGCAACCCTGGAAAAAATGCAGAGCTGGTGGGCTACTGTTGAACAAAACCATTCATTCCACAGAGCAGAAAAAACATACGCAGGGCATAAATGAACAAAACCATACCTTCGTAAGAGCTGAAGTTTTAACTGCCTACCACAGTAGAGGTGAAAAAAGTAGAGAGATTTGGAACAGAAGAAGATACAGGGATTTACACTTGATTGGAATTGAGAATTTGTTCTTATGGAGTTATTTCTAATCTGGCTTTTTTCACCAGCAGCTGAAGATCACTGGGGGTGAAAATATACATTGGACAAAGTATGCCGATCTAAGTAGAGATGGAGAAGCTAAAAATGATCGCTAAAGTGTCTGGAGTTCTGAAGTACTGTGACTGTGAGCATCAGACTAAGTTACGCTGTGTGGCACCACGTTCTCATAAGCATATGGTCAAAATTTGGTGCTTGTGGCTTGTGTAAAATGGCTACTAGCAAAAATAAATGCCATTATACCAAGCAAATGAGAAGGATTTAGCAGGATGCCAAGAATTTTAGAAGATTAATATCCTTTTGAAAAGCTTGCGTTAGATGAAATGGATCATAAACAACTTTATTGCTGTGGCCTAAGAAGTCTGTGAGGACTCAGGGGAAGGCTAGCTATGGATTCATGGTCTGAACACCATATGTGGCAGTCTGGTCATAAAGGACAAATACAAAAATATGTATTGGATTAGGAGAGAGTGAACTTCGATCTGCTGCAAAAACGGCTATGGAGGGTTTGTGGATAGTAAGGATGACAATAGTACAAAGCAACAAAGGTTGCGTATTCCAAATTATTACTATAATAAGTTTTTCTGCTATATAGGTGGGATTTCTTCTCTTTTTTAATGCAGTAAGACTGGAAACTTCTATACTGTTTTGGGTGAACCCATTATAAAGGATACAAAAGAATATGAATGCATTTAAGAACAGAAAAATCTATGGCGGGGAAGGCAGAGATATTTTATTCTTGCACTGAATGAACCATATGATTGGAGCCACAGCTAAGACTTTTCATATATGTAAAAAATAGAGGCCAGGTCAAGTGAAAGAATTCATTGTTGACAGTTTATGAAGAGTTAGCTCCTTAGAGAAAAATAGACACAGGTTTGATTATGTTCCTGCAGGCAGGGAGAATCATGTATTCTTTATTTTTATTCTCATTTCCTTAAGAGATCTTCAAAAGATCTTTCAATAGCTCTCACAGCAAATGTAGATGAACTACTGATTGGATATATCAAATCTTGATTTTGCTGGATAACATTATACAGATCGAGTGCACCCTCAACAAGTTTGCAGATGACACCAAACTGAGTGGTGCAGTTGACACGCCTGAGGGATGGGATGCCATCCAGAGGGATCTGGACAGGCTGTAGAGGTAGGCCTGTGTGAACCTCATGAGGTTCAACAAGGCCAAGTGCAAGGTCCTGCACCTGGGTTGAGGTAATCCCTGGTATCAGTACAGGCTGGGGGATGAAGGGATTGAGAGCAGCCCTGTGGAGAAGGACTTGGGGGTACTGATAGGTGAAAAGCTGGACATGAGCCAGCAATGTGCACTTGCAGCCCAGAAGGCCAACCGTATCCTGGGCTGCATCAAAAGAAGCGTGGCCAGCAGGTCGAGGGAGGTGACTCTGCCCCTCTGCTCTGCTCTGGTGAGACCCCACCTGGAGTACTGCCTCCAGCTCTGGGGTCCTCAGCACAGGAAGGACATGGACCTGTGGGAGCGGGTGCAGAGGAGGGCCACAAAAATGATCAGAGGGATTGAGCACCTCTCTTATGAGGAAAGGCTGAGAGAGTTGGGGTTGGTCAGCCTGAAGAATAGAAAGGTCCAGGGAGACGTTATTGTAGCGTTTCTGTACTTAAAGGGGGCTTATAAGAAAGATGGGGATGGACTTTTTAGCAGGGCCAGTAGCGATAGGACAAGGGGTAACGGTTTTAAACTAAAAGAGGGTAGATTCAGGCTGGATATAAGGAAGAAATTTTTTACAATGAGGGTAGTGAAACACTGGAACAGGTTGCCCAGAGAGGTGGTAGATGCCCCATCCTTGGAAACATTCAAGGCCAGGCTGGACGGGGCTCTGAGCAACCTGCTGTAGTTGAAGATGTCCCTGCCCATTGCAGGGGGGTTGGACTAGATGACCTTTAAAGGTCCCTTCCATCCCAAAGCATTCTATGATTCTATGTTTTTATGATATACAAATTGACCATATTTATGTGGGCAAGAGTGAAAGGCTTTGCAATTAGATACAGGCTTAGAAATTTGAGTGCTTCCATTCATTATTTTCATTCTGAAAAGGCTAGTGAAAAATGGTATTAAAAAGTAGCTATATGCTAACAGGCTGTAGAATTATACTTGGATCTGTGTTAAATCCTGTAAATTGGCAGAATGATGCAAATGAATCATGGATTGTTGTCTTCTGTAACCAAAAAGGTTGTGCTTTTGGTAGCAGAGGACGGTTGCCATAAATGCGAAGGGCTACAGCAACAGAGAACAGTCAGAACTCAACATGAATTTGTGGTCTAGCAGCTCTCTACACAAGACTGTATTTAGAGTGGTCTCAGTGGTTGCAGATTTCAATGTTTTCACAAAAAAAAATAGTGGACTATCTTACAGACTAACAAGAGATTACCATAAAAAGTTGAGGCATCAGAACTGCAGGATCTAACCCATCCAGAAGAGAGAAATGGGTTGTTGCTACCTGACAGCAGCGATGTTGACATATTTTAGAAGACTTGGAAATCTACCCACATTTACAAGGAATCACGTGGAGTATTTGAAAGCTACTAGTTTGTTTAGTTAATAAATTGATTGTAAGAATTTTAATTGCCAAGAACCTTAGCTTCATGATGCTCGTTTCAAACATTGTCCCTGATATTTTGTGAGACTCGAATTCATCATAGCCTCAGTAAGTTTGAGAGTCATTTTTGATATTCAGAATTGTAATTTGACCTTTCTTTTGGATTTCTGTAGTTACAGATATTTCCATTTCTAATACTTAATAGTGGGGAAATTTTATTGTGTTCATTATAATTCAGTTAGCAGTGAAATGTTAATTGCGTAGTGCTAGTTTGTTTAGATAATAACGCTAGATTAATTTGCAGATTTTTCTGATTCGAGGAGGTTTTGTGTTAGATTGGTACACAAATTATTATAATGGTCTTACAACTGTTCTTGATTTTATTGGTACTACACCAGCTCATAGCATGCTGGTATATAGGATAGGAATGTGGTTAAGAATTGTTCCTGAGTGATTTGGGGAGTTAATGCTTCCATGGTTACTGAATTCTTCAATTTTTGGTCTCAGCATTGAGAGGGAATGTCTATGAACATCCCTATCTCTAAATTAGTGTCAATAGTGCAATTTAACAAAGTTATTCTGGTCTTTGGCTCCTAATGTTTGCAGTTCTGTTTTTAGCAAAACATTTTGTAATTTTAAAGATGTTCTTGATTATATCCTTCAAGTGTTGCTTTAGGTGTAATATTCACATATCAGTGTAGCTTGTATGTAAAAGTACATGGTGATCTTTCCTAGAGCTCAGACACATGAAACATCATGCATTAAAATGTGGTATTATAAATAACAACTAGAATTATCTCACGTTACAAAAATCTGCCAGTATTTGTCGTCCTATAAATCAATGGTTAATTATCAAACTGGATTCTAAATTTTTGTCCCAGCTCCAACATGTTTTAAGCATTGCATGCTCAGAGTATGATAACTTTTTTCAGGATTTAAAGCTTAAAGTTTATTTGGTAAATACACGTATTATACAGATTAGACACCCTCTGTTCCCATCACCTTGGAGGATCTGCAAAAATAACTAGAGATTTAAGTTCAGAAATCCCAACAAAATCATTGCCCCTGACCCATTAAGCTCATATTCTACATCTGGATACAGAAGAGGGATAGAGGCAAATTATTTGAGTCACAGACTTCACATGTGTTATTCCACATTTTAGCTGTCTCTAGCTACTGAGAGGAGTGAATGTCAGAGCAGTGCCTATGAAGCCATTCATTTATAAGAAATGGGCCTACAGCATCTCGGCCTTCCTGGTATTTGCAAGCCTCTGACTCTAGATCTGGCTTTCTGTTACTCTTATCACAGCAAATCTCTGCAATAGGCCAGAGCCATGTGGGTGTAACATGTCTGACCCAACAAAAAGTCAGATTCTGTTTGTGATTTTGATCTGTTTCTAATTATAATCACATTTTTTGATGTTGTGCTGATTAGGGATGAGGTGTGATTTCATTACAGGTTTTTTCCATTAACACTAGGATTGTGGATATTTTAACATCATAAATAAGGAATTTATTCTACCCAAAAGGCAATACCAACAATATTCAAAATCGTGATAGTGATGAGCAGCTTTTGAGTAGTGTTTGCAGGAACCCAAAATTGTGTTTCTCTTTTGTGATGGTGAATCCTCTTCCCCTTGTTCAGGCTGTACATGACGGTTAGGCATTATTGCTAAGTAAGGTTGGTTCGACTAAGATGGAAGAGGCGTAAATTTTATTCCTAGAGAAGCTTTAAGTTCTGGGAGAGGCCTTTAATAAATGTAATTCTGGGTAACATGGTATTTTGTTGAGATCCCAGTTATATCTATGTGAAAAAAGCTAAGATTTTTCCTCAAACTGGCTCTCGAAGATGCTAATTTTATCTTTGCCAGTTCTTTTCTTCTGTCTTTTTACTATTACTTTATCTCCATGTACAGGAGGCTGGTAAGAAAAATTGTAAATGTGTCATGTGTCTTTAAACCAGCCTCCCTCTGGGCTTAGTCTTGCACTGTGCTTTGCACTTCAGCTCTTGTAGACTTAATCAGGCTTTGAGAATACTCAGCAAATGGAGTATTAGGCCCCTGAAGCATCATAGGTTCAGTGGATGCCACTAGGCCTTCGGAAAGGAGAAAACGTCCTTCAGAAAAGTTCTTCAGTCCTTCTTCAGGAAAAGTTTCTTTTCCTAACCTTGTTATACAAAAAGGGCTGGAGTAAATAAAAGAATGAAATGGAAGCAAGGTAATATTTAGGTGAGAGTCCTAACATTATTTGCAAAGCATAGGACAGTGTTGAGCAGAAGGCAGAATGTAGAGATGGCTCTAATCTATGGGCTAAGCAAAGATCAACAGAAGGAGGAGGAGGAGAAATCAGTGCAGAAATCTAATACTTATTTTATTAATGATTTCTAAGATATCAACCAGTTCTGCTTCACAGAAGTTACATATGTTACATATGTAAAATTTAGATTGAGAATCTGATCACTTTGTTTATTTTGTCTTCCCTACACCAAAATTTCTGATACTTTATCCCAAAGTTGCTAATGTAATAGAGATGGATTTGTGGGCATCTACCCAATTCTTTACAGTTCTGGCAAGTGACAGTGCTACAGCTTGCTCATGACATAAGCTTATGCCCTTTGGGCTGCATGAGTAGGTGATTCTGTCCCAGGAAACTCAGTAGGTAAAGAATCGAACCCCCAGTTGAATACAAAGTTATGAAAGTTAACTCTGATTATTGTTTTTTGTTAGACCCCGTTGCTATTTTCATTGCAAATCTTTGTTGTTGTTGTTTTTTAATATCTATTCAGTTTATCAGTTTATTCACAGCTACTGCATTTCACTATGACTTTGTTCCATAGTTCCAAGTCCACTGTAAACATGTCGTAGTTCAGGTGCTTTCACTGTCATTTCTTCTTTGTCACTTCTTACCTTAGTCAAAATTACATTCTTTTTTTCTGTTGATCGGAGAAGCGCAACATTAATTAAGAAAAGGATGAATGCCACTGGGGCTGTCGGGTTTTATTTTCTACACAGAAATAACAGGAGGGTGTTTTCTAGGGTTAGAGAAAGATAAAGGGAGTAGAAGTCAGGAAATTTTGTTGTATGTATATGTGGGGGTTTTATGCATGTGGGCTTTTTGTTTAGTGCTACCTAAATTATGTAAGCTAATAAAATTATGGTGCTTGTGTGAGATGCTTTTGTATTATGTATGATGTGGATATGTTAAGAAGGTGTAAAGCTATTTTAGTCTGGTGTTAATTTTCTCTGAGCTAGTAGGGCACTGACTGGTGGACTTGGGACATGATGGAGCTGTTATTCAGCGTTACGTGTTCTTATTCCACATAGAGAAATGTTTCATACCTTCACATCAGAAGAGTCTCTCTTATTTTGAGTTACGAGTCTCTGACCTCTCTCTCTTCCCCATTGTAACTTCACTTACTGCCCTCATTGGGGTTCACGGTACACGTAAATGATGATACCCTTGGACAGTACCCCTGCAATAGCTTCTAGGTCTGGAAAAAAGGCAGCAAGTCTGCCCTTTTGAAATTACAGGTTACCCTATCCAATACCGCTTGTGCTGCTTATCAGCATGCAGAAGAAAAGAAGAAATAACTGGAGCACAGGTTCGAGCATAGCTTCACCTGGCATTTTCAGTGATAGCAAGCCACAGTGATCTGCTACAATAAGAACAGCTATATATTTGTCTGTTTTCTACACTTTGAGGAATATTAAGGCAGCCAGGCTTTTGATCTTCAGATCACAAACAGGGACTTGATAGTTTTTTGAACACAGGGAACTTGACCTAGGCAGTTATCTAATTGGAGGGTAATGCAGATTAGAGTGTTATTTCTGAAGAGGAGAAGGAATTTGTCTGTATGACACATACCATGTCTGGCTTTCTATGGAAAGAAAAGCAGGTAATGCGCTGGGAAAATAATGCAGCTAGCCTAGAAAAGAAGGAAAAGTAGGGATCCTGAGGTTAATAGTGGTGGACACAGAAGGATAAGACCATTTTGTAGCAGTTTTATACATGAGTGGGGGAGTTGTTAAAAATTTTGCAAATTTATGCATTCTCCAAGCAAATGAATGTGTTCTACACAAAAAAGACTAGAAAGATTAACCAGCTTCATAAAAAAGGAGACATGACTGCTAAATTCAGAATTGAAATTCAAGTATAGCTTGTTTTCCTGTGTATTATTGCAAAAAGTAGCCTTTTTCCCCAGAGTTTTTTGTTCCTTGTTGTATACAGACTTGCACTGTTTTGATCGTGTGGGTCTTCCAAGTGAAATAGATTATTCTCTAGGTAATCGGTAGCTGTTCCACATGTAGGCTAGGCTTTGCCATTAAACTTCTGTATCTTCAAATCCTGATTTAGCTGAATAAACATAGTATCATCATCAAATGATCACAGCCACATTATAGCTGGCTGTGCAAGGTATTCCTGTGTGTGCGCCCTGTACTTTTTGTTTAAAAAAAACTTGAGCACTTAAGCGACAAAATAGAAAATTAAGTACTGTAGATAACTCTGCAATATTAAAGGCTGGCAGTCAGGAGACATTGTTTGACAATCAATATTTTTTAAGTGCTTCCAAATCGTAGTGCTGCTGTAAGTCTAGTAGACTGGAGATGAGCAGCTAGGGATGAATACAGCTAAAAACGCTTATGTAAACCTCTGTTTGCAGATCAAACGTATTATAAAAGAATACATGTGCAAGTGGGCTCAGAGAGAAGGAAAGTTTCAAACATCTAAGTGGGAAGGACAGGAGAAGTGAAAAATATTTGTACAGAAGTAAAATTTATTTTGAAACTTAGGAAAAGTGTAGACAGACTTTTGTGTTTGCTTAGTGTGTTTTGCCTGGTGTGATTTCTCTTTGTGCTTTTCCCTGCCACAAAGTCTGTGGAAGTTTAAGTGGGTTAGGGACCTATAGAATGAGATGGTACTGTGTATTACAGTGATAGTTTGAAAACATTTAATAGATGGATTCTGTTGTTAAGTGTACAGTTACAAAATTCACAAGCATATTCAGGGGACAGCGTAACTCCAGTGACAACTGAGATATGTTATCCATTTGTTTATATTTAATGATTCATCATATATTCTGTAATTTGCCAAGTCTTTATCTAACAGCAAAGAATAGCTAGATTTAGGTGATTAAAAACAGCAGCAATCTATTAAAAAAAAAAAAAAAAAAAAAAAAAAAGAGCAGGACAAAATATAAGGAAACTCTTCAGGACAAAATTAGTCCTGGAAGCTATATTTGACATCGAGTGGAAACAGCATGACAAAGCTCCTGCTTGGTTTTTGTGCTGCTGTGACCGATGAAATGTAGTCAATAAAGAAGGTAGTGAAAGGTTTGTGCTTTTTTTGGCTTCTGAGTCATGTCCAAAATTGGTTTGTTCATGTTATCTTGCCTCTCGTTTTCATAAGGAACTGCAGGCTGTTCTTTAAAAAACTGGGGGAAGTGGCCAGCATGTTATGCCATGTATGCAGTGAGAGGACAAGGTTTTTGAGAAGCCAGACTGCGTACGAGGAGCTTGAGGAGAGGTTACGTATCTGCTATTGCTCTCCAATTTCCATGCTGCAAGAGAGTTGTATAAGATGGAAAGATGAAGGCAAAGGAAAGGAGCTGCTCTCTGTGCCACTCCATCTGTCTTGCCCCTCCTTCCTTCCTTTTCTGGATGATTTTGAAGGATTCAGAGAGCAGCAGATTGTGCAAGTCTAGGGATAGTCTAGTTCTGTGTTTGCAGTTCCCAAAACTTGCAGTATTACCAAGATGTTTTGATCGGGGCTTTCTAAATGGTGTTTACTGTAGCTGATGATTCATTCACAGCTGTTTCAGTAACTGTTACTGTATCATTTGTACATTGCATATAAAACAGACAAATTAAGTTTGGCAGTGGCTCATGCAGTAGGAGCTCAGGATTTGTAACTGATGCAGGAGCCCTGTCCCTTTGGTGAAACCATCAGATAAGGAAGGCCTTTTGACTTTAAGGAATGTTTTTGTTTTTAATTTCTGATACTGTGGATCTGCCATGTCTCCTATGAATGGAGCAATGAAGGGAGGAGTCTCCCTGTCCTTTTCCTGCTTCAGTGTGAGGGGAGGAATAGTGTGCTGCTGATCTATCCACAGTTGTCCTACTAAGTTTCCCTTATGCACACTCAGAACCTCCTGCTTGTCGTAGGATCACGGCAAAAGGCCAGTGTATAAACATTGAGAGAAATTTAAGGGTGCCTGCAGGCAGGCCGGTGGGATTTTTACCACCCTCTTCTGACACTGCTAAACTGCACAACTCAAATTGTGATTTTTTTTACTGCAACAGTTTGGAAAAACTCACAGATTGATAAGCAGATGTGTACTGAGGATTTCAGAATAATAACATGGAATTTGTTAGTATCAGAATTACTGGAGCTTGTGCAGAAGGCTCTTTCTGGCTCCATTTTTGCATGCTAGTATGTGTAGTTTTAATCCAATTTAGAGACCAGTGCCTGTCTGAATTCATTAGTCTCGTGTCTGCTAATCCATTTTGGGGGTTTGGGACTCTCCACTCTGTTTTGGGTTATCCATTCCACAAGCAAAGATGAGTCATACTCTTCTTGTGAGTCTATTAAGACTCTTTTGGAACTGAAAGTGGAACTAAATGACACGGGAGGTTCTGCAGAGTCATATGGTAAGACAAATGCGTACTAGTTGTCTCTAATTCAGTTGCTTGGGGAAAAAGCTGCAACACTTAATGGTTCAGAATTGAAGAGGCTGATGAAAGAAAAGGAAGCCTTGACAAATGTGATTTTTAAATGGAAATTATTATTATTTTTTAGCCTAATGGGTAAGAATTACTGGGGTTTAGTTCTTAATTCACAATAATTTTAACTAATACAGCACCACATTATGCCCAGTCATTGGTAATATGCTCTAACATTAGTGATGGTGATAATGTATTATCCTTCTGATTTATTATTCATCAAATTAATCCCTTGGATATTTCTTTTAATTTCATTTGCCTTACTTCTGGAGTTAGTCTGTCTTTAGCCCATTGCATACAGGAGATTTGCACACCTTTTAGCAATTTTTACAGATTTCTCAGCAACAAAGAATTATTTTTTGCTTTTCCAGTAAGGCCTATGTATTAGCAGAGAACCTCCTCTTTAGAAGATACTTTTTAAGGGAGCTGAAATGTTAGACATACAAACCTGCTACAGATATATTTTTGAAAACATTAAAAAACAAAATCAGTATTCACAAAACATTTGACTGTGATTCTTTATGGTGGTTTGTGTTTTCTCCTTTTTTTTTTTTTTCTTTTCTGTGAGTGTTCTAGAAAATGCTTAAACATGAGTAATAGCTAGAATTTGATGCAAGCAAAGTAAGAGTTTCACAGAGTGAAATATCCCATTATGGAATCATCAGTATTATTTGTTATGGCACCTTCAGGAGAGATTTCAGTAGTGACTCATTTATACTCATATAAGAGATTACAACCAAAGCAAATATGGCTAGACAGGAGTGTCTTCTCTGTAAAGCCCTTTTCTCCCTCTCTACTATGTAACGATATTTAACAAAATAGCCTTTCTCTGGATACTTTAATAATTGCCATTGGTAGTTGAGAAACATCACTCCCAGGCCTTGCATATTTGTCTGTTTATTTTAACTTTTGCATATTTGTTTATTTGTTTTAAGCTTTGAGCAAAACAAAGCAGGGCTTCAATGAAACAAATGCAAAGATGAAGGTGAAATTGTAAGGAATAGACAAGATCATAGAATCATAGAATCGTCAAGGTTGGAAAAGACCCTTAAGATCATCGAGTCCAACCGTTAACCTATCACTGCCAAGTCCATCTGTACCATGTCTTCAAGCACCACATCTATCCGTTCTTTAAATACCTCCAGGGATGGAGACTCAACCACTTCCCTGGGCAGCCTGTTCCAATGCTTGACCACCCTCTTGGTGAACAAGTTTTTCCTAATGTCTCACCTAAACCTCCCCTGGCGCAGCTTGAGGCTGTTTCCTCTCGTTCTATCACTCGTTACTAGGGAGAAGAGACTGACAGATATCACAGAAGTTGAGGGTGTTCAAGTTTTAAAGCTATTTGGCATTTTTTAAATACTCTTAATGATTAGAGCATAGTTTCTTATTTACATTTCTGTGCGTGCTTGTACATGGTTAAAATGCTGTATTAGCTGTGATTTTGAAGATGGCTTCAGCTAAAAATATTTGCTGCTGACTGTCAAAATATTGCTGAGGAACAGAGTCTGATTTCACAGGACTTGATGATGTTTCCTAAGCAGATGTTTCCAGTTTTTATAATACTATTGATCTTAGTTCTAGCAACGCAGCCTGAACTGGTGCAAATCTGTTCAGATGACATATGTACGTGGGAAGTAGTTTTGTCAGAATGTCTCAAGCATGATTGTTCTAGAGATGTGTATGACAGCAGGTCACTATTTAGCCATCAGTATTCATGGCTGAAGTATATTTTAGAGCATAGATTTAATTTGACTTGACACGTGGCAGAAGACATCTGTCATCTGTTGTTTTTATCACTTCCTCCTACTTGCATATTTTTAAAATAATAGAAAAATAGGGAAAAACATATTAAAATTTTTTTCTGGCAAGAAAATGTCATTTTACCTTTTAGCCTTAGTGCTGACTTCACAGAACTTTAGTTTTAAGCCCTTTTAAATTTTTTTTTCATTTTGATTTTATTTTTGTAACTACTTGAAAAGAATTGTCTCCTTTTTGCAGCTCAAGCGTTGATTAATTTGATCCTAATTTGTGGAACTAATGCCGGTAATGCAGTTCTTTTCATTCCATCAGACAGGCTAAAAGATTACCATTTTCTGCACTCTTTTTTTTTATTGTTCGAGTAAAGCAGTGCAGTTATTACATTTCTCCTATTTTTAGAAGTAAAAGGATTACACAGAAACTTTCAGCATCAGCTGAAGACATTTTTCATTTGGAGACGAGGAAGTTCCTGACCTGGGTCAGAAGTTACCTGAATAATAAGATAGCTTCTTCTAACCTCTGCAGAAGTTGCAGTATGATAAAATTTTTTTCATCATTCTAATACATATATAGCACAGTATTGAGGTGCAGATAGACTCTTGTCCTCTTTATTCATGTCCCATCTCATTAAACTGGGTCCTGTTCATATACATATATCTATGGATTTATCATAAATATTCTGTATACATGGCTGAGGAGGTAGTCCTGTGTCATGTTTGCTCTGTATTTGTTAACACTACTTCTGTATATAGCAATGCATACAGTTGAAGAGACCAGAGTTGTACACCACTTTACATCCGCTTTCTCCTACAAGAATACCAAAAGACTAGAGAGTCTGTTTCCTGAAAAAAAGTTTGCTTTTGTGGCATTAGACCCGGGAGAAGGAGCTCTTTAGAGACTTATAGGGAAAAGAGGTTAGATATCCTCCAGTGTTTGGAATCGGATACTATTTAGGTTCAGCACCATGCATCTGTCGGGCTGCAGCACAGTTCTCTTGAGCCTCCAATGGAAACACTAAGGCAGAGGTTTACATGTGCCCTCTGGCCATGGACTTGTGGGCTACTCAGTCTAGTTCAGGCATTGAGGTTCTTTCTTCAGGAGCGTGCAGGTGATCTTCTGTTTTACAGATGCTGATAGTTTCTGGTAAACATTGTTGCAACCATCAGGGAACCTTATGCAACGTACTGTAGGAAAAGGAGGAGACTCCCCCCCCTGTTGATATGAGTCCAAGACAACATCCACTTAAGGCAGTAACTTCATGGTTTACGTTGTAGAGGGTTTTACTGGTATGACTGTACAGCCTGAGTTCACATTTGAAGGTCAGAAGAGATCGAGTTCATTATATAAGTAGCCTGCATTGTTTATACATCTTGCATTAGTGCTGCTGTGCTGACCTTTCAGCTCTGGAGCTGATACGGCCCCCAGGGCTTAAGGCAATATACTTTCTCCAAATTCAGTTGTGTCTCACAAAAATATTTGCACTAAGACAGTGCTTCCCATAGAGCCTGTGGGTAGAAGGGGAAGATCAAAGGTTTATGAAACTATGTATTTATTCCCCTTCTCCTCTCCTGAGTCCCATAAGACGACTGAGTAGGTCCCAGCTGTGGAAGAAAAGACATCCTCTAAAATCAGAAGATAGAGAAGACAAAGGGTGGGGCAGAAAAAAGCATTGTAGCTGCTTTGAATATTTTCAGATTTCATTCCTCTGAAGTCTGAAAATGGGTGCTGGCATGAAATTTCTCTCTCCTTCACTTTTGAGTTTGTAGGTGGAGAAGGAACAGATGATGGACAGCAGCAGCTCAAGTCTCTGACTAGCTAAGCTATACAGCACGGTGCTGGGCACTCATCATCAGTGTTGACAGCAGCAGAGATGGGGGTGGACAAATGATTACTAGAATAGCATGTATATCACCAGGAGGATGTAGTCCACCAAATGTGGGAGCTATTCCTGCTTTTTGAGACACTAACCAACTCTTTACTTTTAATAGAGATTGGCTGTGCATTACCCAAGGGGTTAAGCTGTTCTGTGTTCAAGCCATCCTTTTACGCTATTGTAGGAGAAGAATATCTGCATTGCAAGGTATTTAATTTCCTTGCCTAATTAAACTAGAAGGAAAATGAGTGCTGTTGTACAAACAGTAAATTCCCCAGTGATTTACTTCGTGTTAAGTAGATTTGTGTAGAAATTCTTCTTTGTTATATAGAAACTAGATGGTTCCTATCTGCAGTGCCATCTGTCTAGATTAGCCATTCATATCTAGCCCATGTCAGCAGAGACTGAAAGGTGGCAGCTAAAATTTAATTTAGCTCTTATTCTTTGCCTTACTTTTGCAGAACACTTATCACCACTGCAGTTACTTAATGTCTTTGTTGAACATCTCAGTGGAAAGGCCAAAGCATGTTCTCTTGGATGATGGACTTCCGAGCCAGAGTTTATAGGCAGAGCAGAGTGGGAAATCTGTACAGTTTCTCTTTCCTAGGTAAACAAACAAAACAAATAAATCAGCCTTCAATTGACAATTTACCATCTTTTATGAGAAATGCACTGGATGTTTTTTAAATGCAAAAAGAAAAAAGTCTACAACTCTCTCATCTGGAAACCATCAGAATACTTGAATAGATTACAAGCGAAGCTACATTGGGATGCTGTAATTAATTCTTATTAATATAAGAATGTATGGAGCAGATTTTCAGAATATTAATTGCCTAGTAACTTGACTGAAAGAAAAAAATGCAGTTATATTGCAGAATTGTAGGGAAAGACAACAGGCAGCACTGAGGTGAAGATATAACCCTGTGTGGACTCATGGATTTAAGAGCAGAGAAATGTTTTTAGTCTGTGACAGCATGTAGGGCACTAGATGAGGGCTTTGCAGTAATACATGTTAACGGTTTGGTTTAATTTTTTACTAATTTTATTGAGATTCTTTTGAGCAACCTGATCTAGTTGAAGATGTCCCTGCCAGTTGCAGGGGGGTTGGACTAGACGACCATTAAAGGTCCCTTCCTTCCAAAAGCATTCTATGACTCTCTGATTCTTACTGTTCAGTTCCTGATGTATGGCAGAAAAGGGCTTTCCCCCTGTTTTGATTTTCTTGACTGGAAATTTCTGTACTGGTTTGGGGCCTTTATTAACATAAAGATGGTCCACAGTTGCACACTCGCTTCTGCTTATAAATGTTTTGGGGATATAGGAAAGTAGTAATAAATACAAATGCATAGAACTTAGTTTCAAATGGATTTACTAAACCAAAACAGAAAGCAAAAGTTTAATGCAGTTTGTGGGCAGGGGGAAGCAACAGGGAAGGAGTTTTGATACCTACATTGTTCTAAACACGTGCCAGAAGAGGGACACTGTGATGCATCCAAACACAGCATTATTGCCAATTAGCCAATGCTGTAAAAGGAGAAATCAATGGTGTCAAGATGTGGACTGACTACCATGCTCAGAGGAGTGTGATACTCCTTGAAGACCGTAATTAGATGACTCCAATACAGAGAATCATACTGTTTGGGCAGATGGTCCCCATGGGCTATTCCAATAAGGACTCAGTACAAAACTTCATCAGAAGGGTCCTTCTTTGAAGAACCCTATGGGTGCCGAGTGAAGCAAGTGCACCTGAAAGGCACTTGTGTGCTTGTCTGTTCCCATTCGTCTCTAGATGGAGTTGATTAGATTAACTAGTTCCAGTCGACATTTATGTAGTTGGTGTTCAGCGTTTACTTGGTGTTGTAAAGCAATTGAATGAAGAGACTCGCATTGCCTTCATCTACAAGATTAAGAAAAAAGAACGTTGAACTTCAGTCTGTCAAAGATGAGCAGACTTAGAAGAATTTAAAGCATCAATTGGCAAATGGGGTAAGGGAACAAAATTTGAGACCATAGTTTATTTAAAAACTGTTGCTTTTGGCCATGGGGGTGAATGCAGCTTGCCAGAGTTATCTTTTCTCTTCCAGAATCCCACAAACCTACTGCTTCTTGACAAAATGACAATGATATGATGATTCCAGCATTTTATTGTGTCTGGCAAACCTTATATTAGTTATACGCGTGTGCTTTAACACATTGAAAGTAACGTTCTTCAAATCAGAAGGGCGTGAGTCAGATCTCAGGATGATACATTTCACTTAGATGCCACTGGGATTTAAATGTCAGGCTTGTCTTTAATTTTGTTGTCCGTATATTTGGAAGGCTTTTGGGCGTTGATTTTTATGCACAAGCACTGAACAATAAGCTGCCTGCTAGAAACTGAGTATTCCTGTTGTTCTTGTTCACTGATCACAAAACTCCCAGTATGTCATCGTTCTATATACAGGTTAGGGGTTTGATTGCATTGATTTAAGTTTTTCAGTTTTCCATTCTGTCTTTAGTCTGTATAGTTTACATCAGCTGAACTGGCAAACTGCTAACAGTAAAAATGTGAGTTGACTGTGTAAACAACACTCTAGCAATCCCAATACTGGCTTTTTACTATTATCTCAAAGGTAACACGAGAAAAGAAGAAAAAGTAAAAAGTAGAAAGTTCTGATCATTGGTTAATAAAAATTATACATTCATAGCAACAGAGTTTAGTGTGCAGAAGAGTATAGATTTGGCTTTTGAATTTGGACTCCCTGCATCCTGTTTCTTTGTCTAGGATGATAATTACCCATATGCTAGGTCAGAACAAGATATGTATTATAAAAAGAAAGAAAAAAATGTATGAATATGTGTAATATGAGTTCACCATTTGTCCTTTGTCTGCTCATTTGTTCCTTTTTTTTTTTTTTAGATTTCTTCTGAGCTATGTTTTAAAATATAAAATGAAGCACTT